>NW_020955219.1:1745487-1844495 GCF_003031625.1 Empidonax traillii | reverse complement strand
TCATGAGGAAAGGCTGAGAAATCAGGATTGTTCAGCCTGAAAAAGAGAAGGCTCTCTCTGAATCCTTCCAGTATCTGAAGGAAGCCTACAAGTAAGATATAGAGAGTTTATTTACAAGGGCCTGGAGTGACAGGACAAGGGGAATGGCTTCAAACTGAAAGACAGTAGGTTTAGACTAGATATTAGAAAAAATTCTTTACTGTGAGAGTGGTGAGGCCCTGGCACAGGTTGCCCAGAGAAACTGTGGACGCCACATCCCTGGAAGTATTCAAGAGCAGGCTGGATGCGACTTTCAGCAAGCTGGTCTAGTGGTATGAGGCAACTGTCCATGGCAGTGGGGTTGGTACGAGATGAGGTCCATTCCAACCCAAGCCAATCTATGATTCTGTCATTCAACAAAGTTTACATCATAAATGAAGAGGCAATTTCAGACCTACACACTTGTGAAATGTAACTTTGGCGATGTAGTCTTAAAAGGTGTGTGAATGTCTGTGTCTGTATATAGAAGCTTATATTCATAACGAAATATGTATTGAATACTGTTTAATCATCAGTATATTGGAATGTTTACAACTGAAGAAACTTGAAAGAGAGTGGAAGAAAACTTCTGTTGTCTTCTTGTACAAACACCATGGTCCAGTGGTCTAATTACGAACAATTTTTATCAAAAAAAAAGGAAGAGATAGTGTATATATATATATATATATATATATATATATATATATATATATATATCATTTGTGTACACTGACTCAAGGTTTTCATGGTAGAGGTCAAACCCTCTGAGTTCTTCTGCAGAAGGTTTCTTTAGAGCCCTCGCCTCAAGTACTATCATACAGAACTTTGGGATTAGGGGTTTGCTTGTTATAATCTATAAACTAAATTTAATGAAATGTCTTCACCCAATAGCTACTTTCTGTACAGAAAAGCACTTTGGGTGGAACAAAACAGAATCCTTTTATTATTATGCCTGATTAGGATAAGAATGAACAAAAGATTCATTTGCTATGCAAAATTAATAATAATGGCAAATTTTATCCAGTGAACTGGCAAGGATGTTTGGCATCTGAAGTAGCAGTACTTCATATGCAGCTGCAATAATGTAAGCTATAGAAGAGAAATTACTTTCTTCCTCTCATTCTATGAACAATACTATCTTTGAAGTCTTAGTGCCCAAGATCTCCACATCTAGTGTGGGATAAGGGAAACCCTTGCTTTTATGAGGAGTGTGGGAGGAGATCCCAAGCAGGGGCGTTTTGAGTAGATGTGGCTTACACAAAACAAATACTTCCAAAATGATAATGATTTACTGAATCCAGAAGTGTTTGATAAGTCTTGACTAGTTTATGAAAAATGCACAGTGTAGCGCAGACAAAACAAAACAAAACAAAACAAAAAAAGGTGAAAGTATTTAAGCACTTAAGTTTTGCTCCGTTCAGAGCTTTGAGGAACACCTGCTGCTCAGAGAGGAGGAGTGCGCGAAGGAGGGGCAGAGCCTTAGGGAACAGGCACTAATTCAGTCCCTTTGGTCGGGAGGTCACTGCACCGGCCGCTCTATTTCAGGAGCGATCTGACGGGCTGCTGGTGCACGAAAGGGCCCTGTGCGGGTGAGGCTGTACCTGTGTCGTACGTGCAATAAGCACATAAGGCCTGTTGTGAGGTGTAGCTGTACATGTGAGAGATATACACGTATGTATGTAAATGCTCCTTGTGCTGCCCTCAGCGCGACTCCCCATGGCCGGCCAGCGGGACTACAGCTCCCGGCGGTCCCCGCGCACATCCCGCGCCTGCGCACGCAGGGCACCCGTGGCGGCAGAGGCTCCCGCGGGTCCACGTTCTGCGGGCGGGGGTGCTGCAGCGGCCGGACTACAGCTCCCAGCGGCCCCCGCGCACATCCCGCGCTTGCGCAGGCAGAGCCGGCCCGGCCGCACTTCGCCGTTGTCGCGGTCGGTGGGTGGGTGGGGGAAGGGAGCGAGCGGGAGGAGGAGGAGGAGGAGGAGGAGGAGGAGGGAGGGGGGGGGAGAGTTGAGAGTTCACCCGCCGCCGTCGCTGCCAGGCCGGACTCATGATTCCCATATGCCCGGTAGTTTCGTTCACCTATGGTGAGTAGCGGCGCTCGGCGTGTCCGTGCGCGGGGAGGGGGCGGCGGCGGGGTGGGGGTGGTGGGGGGGATCGATGCTGAGGCGCTGATTCTGACCCGGCCCTCCCGCCCTCTCTCTGTCCCTCGTCCCTCTCTGTGTGTCCCCTTCTCTCCCCCCACCCGCCTCCTCCCGCCGGGCCTCCTGTCATGGCCCCGGCCGCCGCCGCCCCTCGGTCGCCGCCGCCGCCGCAGTGCCCAGCCGGCTGGGGGAAGATGCCAAAATGGCCACCGGCAACTACTTTGGATTCACCCACAGCGGGGCTGCTGCCCAGTACAGGTAACACCGCCGCGACCCGCCCCCGGGCCCCTATCCCCGGCCGGGACCCCGCCAGCCCCCGCCCCTCGCCCGGGGCGCTGTGCCCGTCCCTCCCGCCGCGCCCCGGGGTGCGTGTCCTCAGGCTCCTCACGCTCCCGGTGATCCCGAGGGGTGGGACGGGGGGCCGAGCACCGCGGGGGAGGAGAGGGGAGAGAATCGGCGGCGGCGGCGGCATCGGGTCCCCAGGCCCTCAAATTAAAATGGCCACTCGCAGGCAGCAGCACCGGCGAGTCACCGAGTGCCGCCCCCGGGCCCGTCCGCTCCTGCGGCTCCGGGCAGCGCGGGCCCTGCTCCCCGGGGCTCTGCTGTCCGTGCGGGACGGCAGATCCTTGCTAACATGGGGCGGAACCCAGCCTGAGGGAGACGGGGTGGATAAGGGGCGAGATGGAGCACGGGAAAATACAGAGGACTCGATCCGGTTGAAGTAATGTTGTGATTAATGTGTCTGAGAAAGTAGAGAAGGTACCATTTAGAAATATCTCCTGCTATGATTCCCAAGACCAGGAGCACGTACTGTAGTGGAACTTGAGGACCTGTGACTGTGTAAGCAGGTATACATACTTGTATCTTATAGGTCTGTACAGATCTCGTATGGATGCCCTGCCGTGAATCTGTGTATCTTTGTTGGGCTTGTTCATCTGAATTGTGTCCAGGGTGTTAAAAAGCAATTGGTAGCATCTTTTATCTCACATATTCTGACATCAGATTACTTAATTTGCTACATACCATCAGGAAAGCTTTCACATTTTTGGCTTGTATGGGAGTAGCACCCTAAAGTCCACGTTTGAATTTTACATTGTTCATGTCATAAATTTGTGATAAAGACCTTCTGTGATGCCTAAGTCTTGGCTAATGGGAAAAACAAAAGAAGAAAGCATATATATCAAGGATTATAAGCAAACAAGTGCAGATGTATGCTACTCTCTAATAAAAATTGCATACCTGACATAGTTTCAGGAATGTACAGTTTTGTGGAGGTCTTGTAATGACTCCCCATCTGGTCTTTTTGCAATTGTTTTTTTCCTGGAAATGGAAATGAAGTACAATAAATTTCATTTACTTCAATGTTTAATATTAAAGGAGAGGATTAATCTTAGCTCATATTCTAGTTCCGTTGAGTGCTCACAGTATGTTTCTGTATTTATGTTTTACATGGCAGTTATAATGAATATATAGGGACTATATATAGGGTTTTTTAAGTATACAAATCAAGTGAATAATAATCAAAATCCATATGTCTGCAGTTTTGAAGTGGAGATTAATTTTTAAAATTTCTTTTATTATGGGCCTGAGATGGTCTTAAGACCCTGAACAACTCATTTGAAATTTCTTCCTAAATTGCAATATAAAACTATACAGTTGGAGTAACATTCAAGTTCAGAACTTGTTTACATAGCTCATCCTAAATGTGTTCTTGAGAAAATGGAAAACTGATCATAAGAAGCTTTTTGCTTTGCTATCACAAGTGCAAGATAATATTTTATTTCCTATCAGTTAAAGTCTCTACATCCTATAAATGATGTGTGTATTTACCACATCTGGAAGTGAGGAGACACAGCAATTAGAGTAAAAGCCATTGTTTCCTAGGAGTGAATTTAATATTTTGAGCAGGACACACACGAGTCATTTAAAATGTCTGAACGGGAGATTACTGCCATGAAGCAGACTTGTTAAGTCCTTAACAAGTGGTGTGTTTACAGAGTGCTAAAAAAAGTGTGTTCCACTCCAGTGTATTTGAGAAAGAGATGCTGGTAGCAGGGAAAGATAGTAAGATTTAATATTACAACAAGTCCTTTAAGTTTGTAATCAGTATTTGAAGTAAGAGTTTACAAACTAAAAAAAAAAAAAAATTGTGTTCTTAGAAACCAGGATAATAAATAAATAAATATTCTCCTGTGTAGTAAATACATAGGTGAGTGTCATAAACCTACCAAAGAAAAACCCCCGAAAAAGTACTTCTGGATGCAGGGCTAATTTATGAATTTTAAAAGAGTTGCTAAAAATAGCAAGTTATTTTAAGAGAGCAAATCAGACACTTGCAGTTGAAGACCTTAGTTCTTTAATATGTACTATTTAGAAGTCCTATGTAGTTTTTGTAGCAAGTAACAGGAATTTTCGTAATAAACACATTATTGGTCACATTTCTGAAGGTTCTCTTTTGCCAAAATGGCTGTGAAAAATTTTGGTATATTGGAAGAATATTAGACTGGAACTTTAGAGTGCTCCCTAATGATAATATATGGAATTTTGTTGATTTCAGTGCTTAGTTCAGCTAGGCGCAAAAAACCTGCAGTTCTTTTCAGCATACACACCTTTTTTGGAATGTCTTGAAGGATGAATATCTTATAATATGTTAAATCTTCATTTGGAAACATGCAGAAAAAAAAAATCCCTAAACTTTGCATCAGAAGGAGTCTAAAACAGTTTCTGTTCAGTTTCAAAGAATAGACTCTTCCAGTGGGAGAGGACCTGAAGTCACTGTCCAGTCCAACTGCGTGACCACTACGGGGCTGAGCAACTTGAGCATGTTTTTAAGGGCACTGGCCAAATACCTTTGAACACTGGCTAGGAGCATCGACCACATCTTTAGGAAGCCTATTCCACTGTTTGACCACCCGTAAAGCAAAAAGAGTCTCCTCTTCTCCAGGCTGAACAGATCAAGTGACCTCTGCCACTCCTCGTATGGCTTCCCTTCCACACTCTTATCCATCCTCATGGACCTGCGTTGAACACTCACTAAGAGCTTAATGTCTTTTTTATATTGTGGTGCCCAAAGCTGCCACAATATTCAAGGTGAGGCTGCCCCAGTGCAGAGCAGAGTGGGACAATCCCCTCCCTCCACTGGCTGGTGATGCTTTACCTGATGCCCCCTAGGACACGGTTGGCCCTCCTGGCTGCCAGGGCACTGCTGACTCATTCAGCTTGCCATCAACCAGGACTCCCAGGTCCTTTTCCACAGCACTGCTTTCCAGCATCTCATTCCCCAGTCTGTCTGTACATCCAGGGTTGCCCTGTCCCAGATGCAGAGTTTAAATCAACACTGAAAAGACCATAGAACTATTATTGGCATAGAATTCACAGTGTCTTCCTAGGATTCCAGTTTATCTGTGGCCATGGCGGATCATGTAAATACACTCTCATCCTGCACATGAAGAAATAAAAATTTACCCAAGTCTTAACGTTAACTACGGATATTTGAAGCAGTTTTAAAGGCCAGATTTGGTAGGTGCTCAGGTGTTAGATCTTAGATTTGGAAAATTCAGAAGTACTGTGTTGTTGCTGTTTAACCCCAGCCAGCAGCTAAGTACTACACAGGCTCTCACTCACTTCCCACTGGTACTGGTGGGGAGGAGAATCAGAAAAGTAAAACTCTGGAGTTGAGATAAGAACAGTTTTGAAACAAAATAGAATACAATAATATGAGTCATAGCAGGAATAATAATAATAAAATTAATAGTAGTAAAGAAGAGAGCAGGAGCAATAAAACCCAGGAGAAGAAAGTGAAGCGCAACGCAATTGCTTGTCATATGCTGACCAATGCCCAACCTGTCCAGAAGCAATCAGCAGCTCCTGGCCAATTACCCGTAGTTTATACACTGGGCATGATATTCCACGGTATGAAATATCCCTTTGGCTATTTCTGGTCAGCTCTCTCCATGCTCCCTCCTGACTTCTTTTGCGACTGCTCTCTGGCAGAGCACGGGACACTGAAAAGTCCTTGATTTAAAGTAAGCCCTGCTGAGCAGCAACTAAGCCATCAGTGTGTTATCAGCATTACTCTCATACTAAATCCAAAACAGCACTGAGCCAACTACTAAAACAAATTAACTCTACCCCAGCCAAAACCAGGACGGGCATGCAGGAGTTAATAATATTTACCATTATAACAGTGTAATTTGTATAGTTCCCTCAACTGACTAAATAAGGAATAAGTGACTGTCTTTATTAGTTCATAAATACTAATTTTCATAAAACACACTTGAAATCTTAACTAGTTTCATGTTTAATCAAAGGCAGCAAAAGAGCTAAGTACCCTTTAAACCTGTAAATAATGTATTAGAAGCATTCTTTTTCTTTTCAGTGTTGTTGCTGCATAAAATTTCCTGCTATCCTACTCATTTAAAATTCTTTGTGTAATAGTATCATGACTTAATGAGAGAAGCATTAGATTATGGAAATACTGATGCAGGAAATGTCTCTGAATATTGCAATACCTTTACAATTTGTGCTTTCTGCTAGTAGTGGTATTAGGGCCTTAGATTATAAACCTGCATTCAACACAAAGTTAATTTGTTATTTATTTTAGTGTCTACTAGTCCATCATTTAGGAACCTGAAATAAGTGTGGAATTTGGTAATAGTAGACCTCATTTTTTTGTGTCTGTTCAGTTTGAAATTACTATCCTAATATTGGCTTGTCTTTTGCATGTAAAAAATACTAGGTTCAGTGCTGGAGAGAGGCATAATTATGCTTTTATTTTGAAGGTTGCTGTTTGAAATGAGAGGATGCTGATGGAGAGAGAGGGTTACTGCGTAATGTTTAAGCGAAGTGTGCGAATGTGATAGTCTTGTTTAATTAACCTTGTGTTGTGATTTTGCCTTCTGTTAAAAAGATGAAGAATCTTTAAGTGCTTGAGTCTCATCTTAGTGATATTCATACCGTGTCCCTGCTGTAGTGAGACAGGATAGTGATGGAGATGCTCGCATAGTTAGGAGTGATTTGTTAACTTTGAATTGCCTTCAGGCAGAGTGAATATTACTAAATGTGCTGAGCCTTCACAGATGAAGGCAATTTTAGCAGTTCAGGTTCAGAGCAGACCACAGTATCTGTGAGTTTAGGTTCAGATGCAATCTTCAAAGCAGCCATATGGAAGTGAGCTCTTGCAGTTAGAGCTAGTTTGGAATTCAGCTGTAATGCTTGATGTTAAAAACATATTTGAGTCTGGTGCAGAACAGCAAAGGAGGGTGAATTGCTGTAGTTGGGTGAGGTGGCTATTGAGAATTGATTGGATGTGGAGTTTTTTTTTCACATTTGCTGGTATTTCTAATTTATTTTTGTCTTCAGTGTCCACTCCAGGTGCCTCTGCTTCAAGGAGATACTGGTTTGAAAAGTATTCAGTCTTTCAGAGGCATTTGGGCTGTAATTCACACAGGCATACCAAGCTTAAAGTGTCACTAAATATAATTCAGCATTGTAGTGGTGGAAACAGGATGGTGAGGACAATACTGAGTAGACTTTCTTCTGAAGAGAGTATGTACTACTAGACTTAACTTACGTTAAGAAAAACATTTGTTCATCTTATACCACGTACACCTTGTTCTAAAATGCAAGGACAGTGAAAGTAATCATAGTTTTACCATAGCAGGAAGGTAAAAACTCCAAATGCTTGCTCTGTGAATTTTATGCCCGTGCTCTCTTGAGTTGCATTACATCTTAAAGCACACAGGTTTTTCAGCAAGGGAGACTTCACTGATAACTACAGAGCTGTGGGGGGCTGTTTCTCTTTTTGTTTAGTCTTAAATGCTATCCTAAACATGCTGTTCTAGCTGACTTAGTGTACACAAGAAGCCTCCTGTACTCATGTTTATGAAAGGGTTTTTGATAGACCTCTTTTCAAGTCGCTGAGGTCCTGCTCTCAAAGGAGGTAGACTGAGTTAGAAAGGCAAGGAGGGGCTCTGGGCTTGTTAACATGGACTGTACCAGTATTGCAGTTGGCTGTAATGGGGAGATGAGGTGGTGGTAACTGAGGAGGAAAAGTGCCTCAGGAGTCACAGGAGCCTTTAAGCATTTTAAGGAGGGAAGTCTGCCAATTAGTTGAAATTTGCAGCAGGCTCTTGTCTTTGGGAGCAGAGCACTTGGGAAAGCTTTTCTGTTAATGGCGTAGTTATGATTAATGGTGTAGTTATGTCCCTTGAAGTTGTATCTTCAGAATGAGTTGATGATTGCAGGCTTAACTCTGGGGTGTTAAATAATGTGTAAAATTTGATCTGCTTCTAAAACAAAACAGTAGTAGGTCAATGTGTTGTTACGTTATTGGTGCTAGAAAAGCAAAGTAGTTGCTTAAAATAGGAAATATAGAATGTGTTAAGAATTTAATACAATTTTTTATACTAGTGAAGTTTCTTTCCTTTTACAGAAAATGTGCAAATTTTAGCGTTTTTTTCTTTTCAACATCTTTATTAACGATCCAGATGGTGGGGCAGAGTGTACCCTCAGCAAGTTTACTAATGACAAAAAATTAGGAGTAGTGGCTGATGTGTCAGAGAGTTGCAGTGGCATTCAGAGGGACTTCAGAGGGCTGGAGAAATGGGCTGACAGGAATCCCAGGAAGTTTGACAAGGGGAAGTGCAGAGTTCTATATGAAGAAACAACCCTGTGCACCAATATGTGCCGTGGGCCACGCAGCTGGAAAGCAGCTTGGCAGAAAAAGGACCTGGGGATCCCAGTGGACACCAGACTTGAACGTGAGCCAGCAAATGGGTCCTTGCAGCAAAGAAGGAGAATGGCAGTCCTGGGCTGCATTAGTCCAAGTATTGCCAGGAGGTCAAGAGAAGTGATCCTTCCTCTCTAATTCAGCGCCTGTGAGGCCACACTTGGAATCCTGTGTCCATTTCTGTGCTTCAGTACAGGAAAGAGATGGACATGCTGGAGAGAGTTCAACGAAAAGCCCACAAAGATGCTGAAGGATCTGCAGCTTTTCTGTTAGGGGGAAAGACTAGGAGATCTGGGATTGTTCAGCCTGGAGAAAAGGAGGCTGAGGGGCATCTTCATAATGTGTATAAATACCTGAAGGAAGGATGCAGAGAGGACAGAGCCAGGCTCTTTTCAGTGGTGCCCAGTGCCAGAACCAGAGGCACAAACTGAATCCCTCTGAACATCAGGGAGCATATTTTTATTGTGAGAGTGACTGAGCCCTGGCAGAGGTTGGCCAGGGAATTTATGGAGTCTGCATCCTTTGAGATACTTGAAAGCCCTCTGGATGCTAGAGTCCTGGGTGTCTGGCTGTAGATGGTCCTGCTTGAGTGGGGCTGAACCCCCAGGTGATTTCCGGAGGTTCCTTCCCAGCATCAACCATTCTTTGATTTTGTGATTTTGGCAGGGATAATGTTAGTTAGTTGGTCCTTCTCGGGCAGGTGTAACATCTCAGTCTCAGGTCTTTTTGTGATGTATGTTACCACTGTGAAAATGGCTGTTGACTAGACTTGAAAAAATCAACTTTTTGAAGAAAGCAGTATAGGCACTGGGCTGTGTGTTGTGAGCCAAGGGAGGTAGATAACAATGTATATTGCATCACTGTTACAGTCACTTGTGGTACTTACATGATGAAAACATTGTGGCATTTGATTGGAATTAAATCAGGCTGTGAGGTTGAATGTAAAGATTATCTGTGCAGTAAGGGTGTTTTCAAAACATGGGGCTGTTACCTCTTTGAGGTAAGTTATTCATAGTATATGGTTTAGCCATTAATTTTGTCATTAATTTTGGTTTGTACTGGAATGATGCTAGCTGGTTTTTAGAACTAGGAAGAAGGGAAACTCAAAATTGCTACGAAGAACTATCTTTTTCAGGCTTTATGTAGTTAAACCATAGAACACATTAGGAGAAAAAAGCTCTCACTTTTTTTTTCAATTGTTATGTTGTTTTTGCTTTGCTCTGTCCATGTTCCATTAGCACACCTGAAACTACATCTGACCAGTTAACCAGAAATGCCTCTTCCTGGACTAGAAACTGTAGCAGTAGCAGATTGCACTGCTTCTAACAGTTTTTGTAGAGTTAGATCTTACTTGTATCAATCTTCCTATTCCTGAAAAAGCTGCGAATCTGTATTTTTTGCTATTCATAGAGTAATCTATGAAACTTCAAGAAATCTGGCAGTTAGATGCCATCAGATATGGTTTCCTTAATGCTAAAATGTTCAAATATTCTTCAAAGTTAGAATTCAAGAAATACACCTTAATTAATGGGGAGTTTAATTCAAGATAATTGTATTTTAAAATCTATTTTAAGACTGGCTTTAATGTCGTGCCAAGCTAGCATGGAAATTGCTTCTTTAAATGAAAAACACCTGCAAGAAATATGTTTTAGAAGTTTTAGTTTCTGAGCAAGGTTGTCATTTGGATAAGAGACAGACTTGTTTTTAGGCCAAATCTTAACTATCTATCAAAATACCACTCCTCAGAAAACTGAAACTAAAAAACTGAAGGTGTTCTTTGCCTCTAGGAGAAGAGTTTTCAGTGTCCAGCAACCTAAACCGAGCTGGAACAGTAATAGCATTTATGTGTGTGTGTTGGTTGTTAGTATGGAGATGTGCTGGAGATCAGCATTTTTTTCTTCAGGTTATGTGCACATGAGTAACAATTAATTTCCTTTCTTCTTAATTAAATGAGTCAGTGTGATCAAAAGCAAGGCTTATAGGGAACCTTTTATGTGTTTCCTCTGTGCAGATCTTTTAGGTGCTGTATATCTTAGCTGGAAACAGACTTCATTTTCCTGAAAATGTGTTATTCCTCTGACATTAATTGCTACAGGTAGTTCATCAAATTTCTTAACACATGACCTCCTCCACAAATATCTTAATTTGGAAAATAAAATATCTTAAAATCTCTAACCATGTGGCAAAATAGATAATTTTTTTTATTGTTAACATGCAAAAAATAAATAAAGCTTTCTACTTTCAATTCATTTTTTTACAAAAAAAGCCTCAGTGCTTTTTTCTAGGGAAGTTTAATAGCTGGAAATTAAAAAAGCCACAACCCAAGTGGGTTACAGAAGAGAATTCAATATTTGTTTCATAATTGCTCTTAATTTTCTGTCATTCATGGGTAATCCAGACCTTCTGTTAGTGTGGCTACATGAAACTAACAAGGGTTCTGCTGTATTCCATCTAGTAGTTAAGCTCTCATCTAAGTTTCTTGTGGAATAATGTTGCTGATTTTAAACCTACCTTATATAGATATTTAAGTTAGACAAACGTGGTTTTGGGACTGGAGAACGGTGTTTTGCCAAGTGGACACCAGTACCTCATTAATTGGTATTGATGAGCAATTTCTGCCTCCTAGCCAGCTTCTGACTGTTTTAAGTGTGCTCCCAGATTTTTTTTTTGGTTGCTTTGCAAGGCCATATTTTTTTTTCTATATCAAAAACACTACAGTTTCCATACTAAAGATCTTTATGCAGCTCGGGAAAGGTTTTTAATTGCTGCTTGAGTGTTCTGATTTTTGACAGGGAAAGTAAAAGTTACCAACAGAATTATGAAATTAATTTAGTTATTTTAATAACTAGCTCTCTTCTGAGAGCGTGTTCTCAGGGTGTGGACTTTTTGTTGCTGATGTTTTAATACAACTTGGCCAAATGTAGTTGTTCAGGGTAGGATTTTTCTGGCTAAGTATCCACCTAGAATTACACTGAGCTTTTTTAAAGCTGTGCTGTAGCTTGTTTGATTTTATGTTGTAGAATTGGGCAGGGAGACCTTCAACGAGACCTTTGGTGCCTCCTTGTTTTGCAGCAGAGACTTTGTAAATGAGAAAAATAGTACACAACAGGTCGAATGCTGATACCATGGAAACATCTGCTGTATTACTCTTACATCCAGCTTAGAAAATATTGGGGCAAAACACACACTTGATTTGAGAAAAGGTACTTGCACTTGGTGAAGGGAGTTCTGTGCACAAGGCAGCTGTGTGGGCAGGGCCGGTTTTTGCTGTAGCCTTTGCTCTGGGATAAATTCTGTAGGACTATGAGACAGTGTGGCCCCTCACCCCCAACCCCAGAAAATCAGATTGTCGTGGAATTAGAGATTACTGTTGGAGAAGGAGATGCAGTCACAACTCTATGCAGTCAGTTTTATCCAGGAGATTTAATCTCACAGTGCTATCTTCACAATATGGCACTTGTTTGGATACTAACACCACAGAAAGATTAGTATTTCCCATCGTTAGTGTCAGTAGGAATCAGAATAGAAGTTATTCAAATATTTGAGACAAAGGTGTTCTACAAAAAATACTTTTCTCTTTGTTATCTCTGTGCACTGTAATATAGTATTCATGAATAAAGAACTCTCTCGTTCTTGAGGTTACTTACTTAGGATGTGGAAGATTAGGACAAGTTAAGTGTGCACTGGGGTGTGAAACTTTTGAATAGAGGTGACCTTGTTTAAGAGAAGCAAGTAGAGAGCATGGGTAAATAGTAATATGCATGTGGAAGTTAAAAAGCAGGTAAGGAGAGACAAAGCACATTAGGTAAAGGTCCTGCAGGTAACGTTTTGTAGTTGACTGAAACATACCTACAGAAGTAGAAGCAGAAAAATTGAGTGTAACATGTGCACTGTAACTGGCTCTGGATGGGATAGTGAAAATGCCATGACAGGGATATCTGAACTGGAAAATGAGCATCGAAGAATGTGTTCTTCCTAGAAAATAGAAATTAAGTCAGCGTGGTGGGGAAGCACTCTTTTTATTATGATCAGCTAAAAAAATAGGAGTAGTTATTATTAAAATGTATTATTTTTGAATGAAAACTTCCGGTGGAAGAGGTGGTATAGCAGCAATAGAGCAGAGTACAGTTTGAAGGTACCCATAACTTCTTAAAGAATTATGTTTATTTTGAAAGTAAATTTAAAGACTGTAAGAATAGTTACATGAAGTTACATTGTATTGAATGGTCAGAAACTGGATCTGCCTTATATAAATGTTCTGGTTTTGAAACTGAAACTTTTATAAACTAAGGAAAAAATTCTAGACAGGGTACTTGAATACTGTGTGCTGATTTTGGCTGTGGTAGAATTAATTTTCCTCATAGTGTTTTGGATCTGTTCTGAAAAGAGTGTTGATAGCAGAGAGATGTGTTCATTACTGCTGAGTAGGACTCACTAAGCCAAGGCCTTTTCTGTTCCTCGCCCCACCCCATCAGCAAGCAGAGAGACTGGGGAAGCCCAAGAAATTGGGAAGGGACACAGCCGGGACAGCTGACCCCAGCTCACTAAAGGGACATTCCATACCATATGGCGCCATCTCAGCAATAAAACGGGGGGAAGAAGGAGGAAGGGGATGATGTTCAGAGCGATGGCATTTGTCTTCCTGAGTAACCATGATGTGTGATGGAATGCTGCATTCCTGGGATGGCTGAGCACCTGCCTGCCAACAGGAAGTGGTGGATGAATTTACAGAATAATAGAATCATTAAGGTTGGAAAAGACCTCCAAGGGCATCAAGTGCAACCTTTGACCTAACACCACCATGTCAACTAAACCACAGCACCAAGTGCCATTTCTAGTCATTTCTTGAACACTTCCAGGGACAGTGACTCCACTACCTCTGTGGGCAGTCCATTCCAATGCTTAACCACTCTTTCAGTGAAGAAATTCTCCCTAATTTCCAAACTGAACCTTCCCTGGCACAACCTGAGGCCATTTCCTCTTGTCCAGTCACTTGTTCCCTGGGAGAAGAGACCAACTCCCACCTGGCTACAATCTCCTTTCACATTGTTGTGGAGAGTGATAAGGTCCCCCTTGAGCCTCCTCCAGGCTAAACACTCCCTCAGCTGCTCCTCACAGGACTTGTCTCCAGACCCTTCCACAGCTCCATTGCCCTTTTCTGGACACACTTCAGCACCTCTGTGTCTTTCTTGGAGGGGGTACAATCAGTTCCCTAGTCCTGCTGACCACACCATTTCTGATCCAAGCCAGGTGCCATTGGCCTTATTGGCCACCTGGGAACATACTGGCTCGTGTTGAGCTGCTGTCAACCAGAGCCTTTTCCATGGCAGCTTTCCAGCCAATCTGCCCCCAGCCTGCAGTGCTGTTTGGGGTTATTGTGACCCAGGAACAGGACTTGGCAATTGGTCTTGTTGAACCTCATGCCTTTGGACTGGGCCCATCGATCTAGCCTGGCCAGATCCTTGTTTTGCTTTGCTTGTGTGCAAGACTTTTGCTTTCTCTATTAAACTGATTTTATCTCAACTGACAAGCTTTCTCACTTCTAGTCTTCCAGTTCTCTTCCCGCTTCCACTGTGGGGGAGTGAGTGGGCGGCTTTTAGGGGCTGAGTTGGCAGCTGAGCTTAAACCATGTCACACTGGAACAGGTTGTCTAGAGAAGTTTTGCAGTCATCGTTTTTAGAGATGATGAGAACCTGGCTGGACAAAGCCCTGAGAAACCTAACTTGGAAATAAGCTTTGTTTTGAGCACTGGGTAAGAACAGATGACTTCCAGATCTTGGTTAAACCTAAATTATTCTGTGATTTTTAAGCTCCACCTACTTAATAAAGCAGATTGGACCCATAAAAAAAGATAATGCTAGGATAGGTGTGCAGATGAAGATAGAGTGAAGTAGGAAGTCTGGCAAAATAGCCTAGGAGGAGGGAAGTTCATCTCAGCAAACGTGATAAGGCACTAATCACCAAACAAGGACAAGAACTCTTGTAAGTTAAATGAAGAAGTTGGCACAAAGTTATTTTTATGTAAATTAATTCCATAAAAATGTCTGTTCATCTTAATGTTGAAAGACCATGGGGAGAAGAATGTCACAAATTTAGAGGAGATGTCACTGTGAGTTTCTGTAGCATAATGTAACATAACTTTTAGGAAGGAAGAAGCAGTCAGTTCTAGAATACTTTTCTTGTAGTCTTGGAAACTCAGATGTTGCAGAATCAAGGGAAACAGATTTGCTAAAATTAACATGGACGTAGAACTGTATTACCCTTAGAAATCAAATTATTGGGGCTGTTATTCTATGCCATGATAAAGAATTTTGATGAACAGAAAATGAAACTACCTGTACCATAATATTGTTAATACTTCTCTGCTGGTAATGGTCATAACATCTTCACAATATTAAATATGGAAAACTGCCAGATATCTTTAGTTGTACATATTCTGAGAACAAAAGCATTTTCTTTGATAAATAGGTACTGTAACTTTGTTGTGAGCTCTGTATCATATCTTGTGAAAATGACTTAAACTCAGTGAAACTTGGAAGAGCTAAGTTAGTGCTTCTGCACAGTTCTTCTGCTCCCATTATCCCCCCATTTTCCTATATATGTAACTTATAAGGGTTCTGGCACTCAGCAGACTTACTTTGTAAGTGCCAGTATTTGTTAACGTTTCTGCCATGTTAGAAAATGACCCCAGCAAAAAACCCTCTCATTGTTTTGTGCTAGATTAATGAGTTAATAAATCAGTGCAGTGAGTGGCTTGACAAATAGCAGAATTAGCACTAGGCATGAAATAAGATGGGTTAGGTTTGGGAAAGCATAGTGTGCAGCAAGATTTGTCTTGTTGGCAGTATTGGACTGTTGGTATGTTCTGCTACAGTCTGAGTTAAACAGTTTGCTGTCTTGTTTACACAGTTTAACGTGGTTTTAGGAAATATATATGATAGTGATAATTAGTTCAGAATTTGTGAGTATTTTACACTTCTACTCTGTTAGCTATGGAGATAATGCAGCCTAATTTTGTAGACTTCATCATTCACTTTTACCATCATAAAATAGTCTTACTGAATTTTGTGGTGGAGTCCAATTCTCACTTAAATGAACAGAGAATCTTCCTATGTACATCGGGTAGGAGGAATTGTTTCAAGCAGTAGTGGGAATTACATCAAAGTGGTTTAATCTTTTCCCTTTATGCTTCAGCTAATAAACTGAAAATAACATGAAACATGATTGTGAGTACAGTTTTTATGATAACTGGATTAAAATTGGATAGAATGCAAGTGGTCTTTTGAGCACTGAGGGACCTGTGATAGGCAGGTGGAGTCCAGGCATATAAGTCCAATAGTAGTAAAATTTTCTCTGTTTCTGCTGTGAGAATTGGGGGGGGCGAGTTGTTTTATTTTGTTTAATTGAAGTGAATGGGTTCTGTTGTAATTGAAATGACAAGATGAGGTTTTCTAAAACTAAATTAAAAACAATACTGAACACAAGGGAATTGTAGAAATGTCTTTTGCAAAGCTAATAATAGATACAGTTAAAAGGTGCTTTGTTTCTGTCAGAGGGAATACTGCAGACGTTAGGAAAAAATAGCGTAACTTGTTTCTTTTGGTTTTGAGCATAAGCATGTTGCAGTTCCACAGTACTGCTGAGTATGTTTACTTCAAATGAGATTTCATTTTTCTGTTTTCTTCTGAAAAGCCGGGGATACTCTGTGCTAGGCATGGAGTTGTTTTTTGAAATACCTTCTAATGGTGCTATGGCAATTTTAAACCTTACAAAGATTCTTAGCTGTTATTTAACAACACTGCAGAAAGTATACTAAAAATTTAGAATTATCACTAAATCTTCACTTGATGACATTGTTTCAGATGGTGGTATTTTGCTTGCTTTGCTTTATTTGTTTAAAGATCAAAATTACTATTCTAAGCTTCTAATAATACAGTTGTACATCAGTATAGGACAGCATCATGCAGAGTTGCACATCAGTATAGGACAATAATTAATTCTAGTTTCTGTTCAAGCAATCAAACCTTAGAAGCCATCATTTTTGACTTCTGCTGTTAGTATTTGCTCTTTCTTAGTAAATATCCACATATTATTGTCCTACCTGCAAATTTTAGAGAGGCAGATTAGTCGCAGCATGAGCCTGGAAGGTTGCCAGAGCTCTGGTGCCAGTCTGTTTGCTCAATAAGACTGACTGTTCTTGTGATGCTTCATGTTGTGCCAGTGGACTTCTGCACGAGCAAGTGGGGCCAGATTTTAAAATTCTAAACTTCTGAGGGAGAAGTCTCTTATCAGAGGTGTCTATTTAAGGAAATAGCAACAGTTCTGAGCTAATTTTTGTTAAAGTCTTTAAAATCTCATTATTTGAATATGGTGTAATGGAAGATATTATGCTAGTACAGGTCATAAATAAGCTCTGACAGAAAAGTGGCGTTCTTAATTTGACACGTCTCAGTTTTGTGGAAGAACCACTAAAGCATTTTAAAACCTACTAGTCATGAAAAGATAACAGTTTAAAGCTACTGCAGTATTTTGAATGAAAGACTTGTTCTGCTTAGAAAAAAACCCAGTTCAAACAGTCCCCTTGCTATGAAAATCATCACCTGCATATGTCAGAAACTGTAATGATAGTACAAGGAGTAATGGAAACAAACTGAAAGGGGAAATTTGGGTTAGATATTAGGAAGAAATTCTTTACTGTGAGGCTGGTGAGGCACTGGCACAGGTTTCCCAGGGAGGCTGTGGAAGCGGCAACCCTGTCAGTGTTCAACGCCAGGTTGGATAAGGCCTTGAGCAACCTGGTCTAGTGGGAGGTGTTTCCTTTCCCACGGCAGGGGGGTTGGGACTAGATGGTCTTTAAGGTCCCTTCCCATCCTTTAACATTTTGTGATTCTATTCTATCTGTCCCTCTACAGAAGCTTCATAATGATACAGCCTTTCTCATGAGAGTGGCAGATGGGTAATAAGAGTATGCACAGATAGATAGCTGCCCCTGGTCTGTCTGTGCAACAGACAAGTATTAGTCAAATCTGGGATTTTGAAATGTGCGGGCATTGACTTTCTATGTTGGATTCATTTGCTCACTGTCCTTTTTCCCCAATGCAGCCAGCAGCCAGCCTCGGGTGTAGCCTATTCCCATCCGACCACAGTTGCCAGCTACACCGTGCACCAGGCGCCGGTGGCTGCGCACACGGTCACCGCAGCCTACGCCCCGGCAGCAGCCACGGTGGCCGTGGCCAGGCCAGCCCCTGTGGCTGTTGCAGCTGCTGCCACAGCTGCTGCCTACGGAGGGTATCCCACAGCACACACAGCCACGGATTATGGCTACACACAGCGGCAGCAAGAGGCCCCACCACCACCACCTCCTGTCACCACGCAGAATTACCAGGTGGGTTCCTGTTGAGTGATATTTAAGTTATTATTTTAAAGGAGGAATGCTGTTTGGAAAAAAGAAATGTGATTTTTTTGAAGTTACTGCTGTAAAGAATAGCACTGATTTGTGTCAGCTAAGTGATGTTCGAGTGGTGTGCAGTAAAATGGGTCATGGAACTGATGTAGCTGAAAAGACTGTTCCAGTACAAATTTTCAGTGGAGGTAGAAGAGTTTGTTAGATTCCTGGGTGCCATAGGAGTTGTAGTACCAAGCCTATGAGGATAGAAGATTGCCTCAGAAGATAAACTACTCTGTAAATAGTTTTCTGACGCCCTCTATTAGATCCCTGCCTAACCTCCTGTGGATACAGTCTTCTGCAAATGGGAGCTTTGTCCTTTTTCATCATGAAATAATGTATCTTGTTTCAGCTTTTTAGTCCTAGACTTACCAAGGCATTAGCTAGATTCTAATTAGCAGCTTAGTTTTTTTAAAAGGACTGTATTATTATTGCATGTTCTCAATTCTTTTGCACAGTTTCTGTAATTTTATACATATTGTAATTATGAGGTCAGTTAATAGACAAGAAAGAGAGACCCCAAAATAAATAAAATAATTCCTGTTTACACAGGTTGAATGGGAAAAGGATTTTATTGTTACATTTCTTGGAATTACAAAAGATTTATGTCAGTATGTTTCAGCTCTAGTGATTCATGCCTTGCTCCTCCTCAGCTGATCAGCTCTTTGTGCTTTACCATAAACACTGTGAGGATTAGAGAATATAGGTACATATATGTACAGTGGCTTCCAGATCATTTCTTTCTAAGCTTACTAGATGTCTCCAGTGTTTCAAAGGTGTCCAATGGGCTATTTGCTTTGCCTTTATAGCAAGGTTCTTATGGTTCTATAATGGGAAGAAGGCTTTAAAAGTACTGCCTTCACACTCCGAAAAACATAACCAAGAAAAATGTTGTGAAGGATAGGATTTTTAAAGCCAATAAATGCTTATGTTTCTAACCTTGTGAATTTATGGGGGTTGTAGAAATTCATATTTTGTGGAGATCTGTTGTGGATTTTCGCTTCATATTTTACAGAAATAGAATCTGATACAGTCATTATTAAAAACTAGTGAGATTAGATGCTTTTCAATAACAAAAATAATTAGGTAGGGAAAGTGATGTAATAGCCTGAGGTTAATTCCTGTGTTAAGTCTGTAAAAGACCAGTAGGGTTGTTTCGGGCCTAAAGTACCTGTAAATGTAAATTTAATTTCTTTAATGCATTTATTTTATATACACTGTAAATAGATGGGGGTTTTTAATTATAGTTTAGTGGGTCAGAAGAAAATACTAACAACTCCTATTACTTTAGATAGATACCTAAAGGTGGTTTCTCTGTTTTGAATTCTCAGGATTCCTATTCCTACGTTCGATCCACCGCCCCAGCTGTAGCTTATGACAGCAAACAATACTATCAACAGCCAACAGCGACCGCAGCAGCTGTGGCTGCTGCTGCCCAGCCTCAGCCCTCAGTGGCTGAGTCCTACTACCAGACAGGTGGGTGGCATGGTTCACACTGCTCTCCTTATTCTCAATCTGTCAACTGCTGTAATGCCTTAAAAACAGTTGTTTGAATATTTCACTTCTTAGTTTTGTCACATAATCTCTCTGTCAATGTGTTGAAAAGTTCTCTGCACCTAGAGCTTCAACGTTATTGTGACGTTGCCATAAGGTTTGGCAATTACTCTCAAGTTTGGATTATTACTCAGTAGACTCAAAACATACCTCTAGGCAAAGTTCTTATTGATTTATCTAGAAACTTTGCTGAAGTAGGTTCAGATGATAACTTGATTAGAATTACTCTTTTAATTCTTCAGTTACTTAATTTGTGTAATTCTTTTGCATCATGATGGCTACAAATCATCAATCCTGTTTAGTTTTTTTTTACTTCACTTAGAAATAAGAGGACAGTTTGGTTTGTGCTTTGATTTAGTAAAACCATTGGATGACGAGGTTGTTTAAAAACATTGTAGCACCATTTAAAATAAATAATAAATTTGAGGCTTACTAGTGTGGGCTGTGACATGGTTAAATCATTGCGTGGTACATGGTATGCAATGCATAACCATGACAACCCAATGCACAACACTAAAGAACAAAACAAATGAAACAAAGAAACCAAAACAAGGCCCCACTTTTTACGCATTTGTTCACCAGCATGTTTTTAATTATCCTGTAATATGGTTTGCATTTCATTCAACTAAAACCCATCAATCTTTGTGCATTTATATTTTCTATCCTAATTAGCTCCAAAAGCAGGATATAGCCAAGGGGCAACTCAGTACACCCAAGCCCAGCAAACACGACAAGTGACAGCTATAAAACCTGCAACCCCAAGTCCAGCAACAACTACGTTTTCCATTTATCCGGTGTCCTCGACTGTGCAGCCGGTGGCAGCTGCAGCCACTGTTGTTCCCTCCTACACTCAAAGTGCGACGTACAGTACAACAGCGGTGACTTACTCTGGTAAGAATTTCCCATATTTTGCTACTGGGATCTTTGCAGTTGTTTCTGAAGAGGCTTTCAATACTCAGAATTTTAGCAGTTCATATTCAGTTACATCATAGTCTACTGAGAAATATCAACCAGTTAAATCATCTTAATTTTATTGTATCTTTGGAAGGGGTTTGATGTCTTATGTGCCTTTTTGCTTATATGTGAGAGTAGATAAATGGCATTGCTACATGAATGGTGATTTACTGCGGGGTTTCAAAAGGAAAAGATGGGGGATAGAAAAAAATAAGGAAATGCATCCACACAAATGTTACCCTGGGGAAATGAGAAGGGAGAATGCAGTTACAGAGACAGAGAGGAGCAGTTCAATATAAATCTTTTAAAATGCTTTCATTCAACCATTAAGAACCAAAAAGTAGTTACAGAGGAAAATGTGTTAACCTTGTAGCCAGATGGTAATCAGCTGGCATGTTACAGCTACCTTGAACCTGTTTTCTGTTTAAAAAGGGATTTTAGTACTTCCTCGAGACAGAGCCCATTTTCCTTGGTTTATTCAACTATGATACTAGAAATCAAGAACTGCATAGCCAAGCTTTAGTGAGCAGGCAGCTTCTCTGCACTAAAAGAACTTAAATCGGTGTGATAGGGTGTAATAGCAGTAGACATTCTGTCTTATATCTTCATTTTTTCCCCTCCTTCTACATAATATCAGTCCTCCTTGCCATTTGGAAGCTTGAACAGCGAATCTGGTTCTGGAAGATTGCTCGCTTCAAGTGGCCTTTGATAAACCTTTCACTAAAATTCTTGTTCTGTCATTTTACCAGATGTGCCATGAAATTTTAGATGTTCTTTAGGGATGCTTTGATAAATCTAACGTAACTGTTTGTCTGCAAAGACGTGTCTAAAATTGAATTCCAGTACAATTGTTACCTCTGTATTTGTGCACTGTGAAACATGAAGCGAAATTCAGACTGCCTGACAAGATTTCAGTAAATTATTTATATCCTGCCCTGCCCCTCTGTTATGCAACATGATTTGAATTAGTGCATTATGTAGTTGATCCATGATACCCAGTGATGTAACATTTGTTTTGTTTTGTTCTGTGAGGTACCTCTTACTCTGGCTACGAAGCTGCAGTGTATTCGGCCGCGTCGTCCTATTACCAACAGCAGCAGCAGCAGCAACAGAAACAGGCAGCGGCAGCAGCTGCTGCTGCTGCTGCAACAGCTGCTTGGACAGGGACCACCTTTACTAAAAAGGCACCATTCCAAAATAAGCAACTGAAACCAAAACAACCTCCCAAACCACCCCAGATCCACTACTGTGATGTTTGCAAGATCAGCTGTGCTGGACCACAGGTACCTGTATTATATAGTTTTCTATATATACTACTATATATAGTTTTCTATATACTACTTCGTTCATAATTTCTTCAGCTAAAAATGTGACCCTGTTAAGAGTTATAGAATCGTAGAATGGCCTGGGTTGGAAGGGACCTTAAAAGATCATCTTGTTCCAACACCCCTGCCATGGACAGGGACACCTTCCACATGACCAGGTTGCTGAGAGCCCTATCCAACCCGGACTGGAACACTTCCAGGGATGGGGCATCTACAACTTCTCTGGACAAAAATTGTTCCAGTGCCTCCCCACCCTCACAGTAAAGAATTTTTTTCTAATACCTAAACTGCTCTCTATCACTTTGAAGCCATCCCCCATTATCATGACATTCCATGCTCTTAGAAAAAGTCCCTCTCCATCTTTCTTGTAGGTTCCCTTCAGGTACTGGAAGGCCCCCATTAGTTCACCCCAAAGCATTTTTTTTCCAGGCTGAGCAAACTGAATTCTCACAGCCTTTCCTTGGAGGAGAGGTGCTCCATCCCTCTAGTCAGGAATATGTGTTAATTTTTAAAGATTTGATTCTGTACTTGTACTAAAGGAATAATTAAATGAAAATGGGCACTATTATAGAAAGAGGTCCTATGAGAAGACAAAAGGATAGATCCTCAAGCTTGTACAGAGAAACTTCACCTGTGTTTTGGACTTCAGAATTATTTGAAACTTTGATTTACTTCTTTAGCATAGCAAACTTCTTAGAAAATACTTTCTTGAAAGCTATGAAATTACATAAATTATGTGAACTGTAAGCCTGAAAATTTATTCTGCACTGTGTTCTGGTATCCCACTTTAGCTTCGCAGTGGATATAATTGCATAGAAAGCAAGATACCAAGTCATGCAAAGTGTTTACATGTGTGTCTGGCTAAAAAGTTCCTTTCTTTTTTACATAAACTTGTCATTATTTCCCACCATGTCTGCTCTCTAGATTACCAGTGTTAATATGGGAGCTCAGATCAACTTCTGCATTACATTTTCAGTACAGCTTTATTTATACACTGCCTTCTTTTAAATTGATTTTTCTCCTTCTCTGGATACACTTGATCCCTGTGGTCTTAGAGGAAAAACCAAAATCAAGAATAATTGAATGCAGTGCAGGAAACTGTGGTTTTCTTTTCATACCAAGTTTTTGGTGGTAATATCTGTTGACCACTACTTGATTGGGGAAGGAAGAATTTAGTGAAGAAAAGCCTATATTGTTTTACCTAAGTATGGAATCCTGGTCGTAGAGAAGAAAATTTACTGGTCTTAGAAGTGGCCTATTAATACCTGAAAATGTGTCATACAGAGGACATGTTCAGAGTAGGAAGTGTTTCCTTGGTAAAGTGTGTGTTTTATGCTATGTTACATATTACAGGTATTGACATGAGTGATGCAGGAGCAGGACAAAGACAGCTAATTGTGTGTGTATTGTTTATTTAAACAGACTTACAAAGAACACTTAGAAGGCCAGAAACACAAAAAGAAAGAAGCAGCACTGAAAGCTTCCCAGAACACCAATAACAACAGTACTTCTGCTCGTGGAACTCAGAATCAGTTGCGCTGTGAGCTTTGTGATGTGTCTTGTACAGGGGCAGATGCTTATGCTGCCCACATCCGTGGAGCCAAGCATCAGAAAGTAAGAGTTTTCTCTCATCTTACTATGCAAGACAGTGTCTATGTTTCTTTCCATCATTTTTTCTCATCTTAAGAAAGGAGAAGATATGCAGAAATAATATAACTTGATTATTTTGTTTAAAGATGTTTAGTACTTCTTTTTGTTTCAACTTGTCTTTAAGCTCACTATTAGAAAGGCCTTGTTGAAAGAAAGGGAGGAAAATATTGCCATGACATCAATGAGAAGAGGATGTCTTGGGAAGAGTGTGTAAATTGTAGGAATAAGATGTGGATTAAGATGAGGAAAAGAGTCATGGAGGACGTAGGGTATCATGCTTGTCCCCCTAGCTGTCCTCAAGATTTCTTGAAATTCATCCTACTTTCCTGGTGCTGTGAAGCTTTCAGTGCTGAAACACTGTAAGCTGAGACTGTACCAAGAAACAGGAGTATTACACATCACTCCTTGACAATTCTTGCAAAGAAAATTGTCATATGGGAGAAAGGAGCAATGTCCTGTAGTAGACTTCATAATGAATATGCTTGGAAGACTTCTGGTACTCATGTTTTTCCTACTGTTTTGGATGCATTTTGGTGGGCATTCTGAAATAAAGTCCTTGGACTGCATTGTGAAACGTTGTGACCTGTGTTTTAAATTTGGACATACAACAGTAAATGCAGTGGTAGAGTCTACAGAACGTGTGTTTAATGTTACAGATTTTCCTCATAGCTCTGGAAAGATTAATGTCACTAACAAATACAGTATTAGTACTCAGCTTTTATAGCTCTTTGCATCTCAGAACATGGGCATCAGTAACATTGTTCCTATTGAAATAAATCTCATAGCAGATTTCAAACACATTTCCCATAAGACAGACTTGTCTGGTGTTTTGTTCTTTAATAAATTGGACCATTACCTTTTTGGGTTGTACGCAATAACTCCATAGTTATATGGAGTATAGTAAATGTTATTCTTATGTAATTGTATATAGTTTTTTCTTTCTGATAGGTAGTCACTAACCACTGCTATTTTCGATTCTTACCAGTCTAAAAATGAAATGTCAAAGGACTCTCTTTATTTCTTTGGTAACTGAAGAACTGTGTGCATTCTACTGAAAAAAAAAAGTAGTTTTAAAGAGTTGCTTGAACTTAAATTTATAGTATTGTGTGACAGTAATATGTCTGTATTCTGTTAGAAGACATAAAAACAAAGTACAAAATCCTAAGAAATTAATTTATACAGTTGTGAGCATATCATGCTTGTGTACATGCTTGTTTGCATTTAAGGCATGTCTCAGAGATTTGTATTGGTTTTACTTCTATTTTAAAAATCCAATCTTTAATTTTGGTTTTGCATGTTTTTTTCTTATGGACTACGTGGATTGCTTTTCCAGGTGATGGTGAGCAGTCACCAAAAAGAAGTCTTATTCTGTGAGGCATGTTGTGGAAAGGCCTCTGCTTATTACTTCTAAGAATAAGCATGTACCTCTTTACTATGTAAGAGATACTAAAGAAATCTGAAATACCTCTTGCATCCACTTGAACTATTTCTGTACATGCACCTTTTTTCTTAAAAAAAAAAAAAAAACACCACAAACAAACAAACAAACAAAAAAAAACCAAAACCACAAACAAACAAAAACCCCCAAAACAAACAAACAAAACCCCCACAAAACAAAACAAAAGCAAACAAACAAACAAAAAAAACCCAACCCTTTTGCCCAAGGAAGCTCTTCAGTTTTGCTAGGTAAACTCTTAAAATGTAGCAATCGAAAGAGACAGTGTTGTTCAAGTTTAATTAAATAACTTAAATAGTTTAATTAGTAACAAATACTGTTTGAAACTAAAATAGTTCAATGTGCTACACTTTTGGAGGAAAATAAAAAGCAACCAGACAACAAAACAGACACATTGAAACAGTGGAAGCAAACTGTTTTCTTGAGTTGTGCTGACGTAGGAATTTATCCGTTTCTGTTCTCATCCTCACATCTGTGGGAGTAAATGCCTGAATTTCTTGTGGAAGTAAGCTATGTGACGTAAGTATTTACTGTTTCCTTGCAATGCAAATGAAAACAGCTTTCAAATGTCCTTTTTTTTTCTTTTTTTTTTTTTTTTGCTAAGACTGCTTTTTGTAAAAAAACAACAGCAAACCTTTTTAGTTGTATTGATCTTTGTGATGTATAATTGAGATAATATTATGAATTGGAATTCCGAATTTCTCTTCATACTTACAGGTAGTAAAGCTGCACACGAAACTTGGCAAACCCATTCCTTCAACTGAACCAAATGTGGTTACCCAGGCGACTTCCTCAACATCCACATCTGCATCCAAGCCAATTGCCTCTGCTTCAAATATAGCAACTAGCAGCAGTACTGTGAACTCTTCTGTGGCATCCTCTGCAGTGAAAATTCTTACTCCCACGACAAACGCACCACTTAACACTGCGTCCAACAACAAAACATCTTCAACTGCTGCTAATATACCTGTAAAGAAAATATCTACACCGAAAATTAACTTTGTTGGCAAGTACAGAAGTCAGTCTTTATTTTGAAACCTAACCTATTCTGTTTTTTTTTTTTTACATAACAGTGGAGAAATACAAATTAATTTAGTTAAGTTCAGGCATGAGTAACTCGGTTGTATTTAAGGGAATTACTGATAGGTGAGAATAGCAATGTATATTAAAGTTTTTTTCAAAATTTATGGTGTTTTCTGCCTGGTTGTCTCTACCTGGCCTGTCTAAAATGCTTCTCCCATCTCCATGAGAAACCTCACGTTTATGGTTTCTTATGTAGTAGCTGCTGCAGTATTGCAGTTTGGAGTCCAGCTGGTCCTAATTTTGGTTCACAGCCTGGACTGTTAAGGCACCTGCAGCAGGTTGGCAATTGGTAACTGGGCAACTGAAACATCCTTGTAAGAGTGGAAATGTAACCATGGAAACTTTGAACTGAGCGTGACAGACACTCAGAGATGAGAAGCAGCTGTTCCACAATAAGCTATCCTGCTCTTCAAGGAAAGACATACACAGTTGCAGCACTAAGGGTATACTGCCTTCACTAATATAAACATTAAAATGTTTTAAAGTACTTTTTTTGGATATATTTGCACAATGACAAAAAAAGATACTAAAATATCTTCAGCTGATTTGTTTCCATTCTGTCCTGTCTCTCAGAAAAGCAGGGAAAAGACCCCCCAAACAGTAATTTAATAAAGCAAAAGTTTTTCTTGTTAAAACAAAAAACTTCAGTGTTTAAGTAACTTCAGTGTTGCTAAACTTATTTTTAAACTCCTTAATTTTTTATTTATTAACTGATTTTAAAAGACTGATAATGGTTTGGCCAGACCATTGATATTTGCAAATACAACCTTCGGCATGCTCACCATGTTTAATCACATTCTCATTTTATGAACGTTAATTTAACTTCTTTTGATTTCTAGGTGGTAACAAACTTCAGACAACAGGAAGTAAAATGGAAGAAATGAAATCAGCTGAAAGTGTTAAAACAACTCCTGCTGCTACAGTACAAACACAGGAAGTAAAACCAGACACAGCAGTTGAGCCAGTGACTCCCACAACTCTTGCAGCCTTGCAAAGTGATGTCCAACCAGTGGGCCACGACTATGTGGAGGAGGTATTAATGTGAAAATGTGTATTTTAGTTGTTTTAGTGAAGCATAATTGAAGAGTGGTTGAGGTTGGCAGGGACATCTTGAGGTCATTGGTTCAGCCCCCCTGCTCAAGCAGAGCCACCTACATCCAGTCATCCAGTACCATGTCCAGATGGTTTTTGAGGATGTCCAAGGATGGAGACTCCATAACTTTCCTGGGCAACCTGTGCCAGTGTTCCGTCATTCTCACAATAACAAAGTGTTTCCTAATAATCAGTTGTGTTTTGGTTTGTGTCCATTGCCTCTGGTCCTGGCACTTGCACCACTGAAAAGAGTCTGGTTCTATCCTCTTTACATCCTTCTTCCTTCAGGTATTTATATACATTGATAAGATCCCATCCCCCTCAACCTCTTCTTCCCTAGGCTAGACAGTCAGGGTCTCTCTGGATGTCAGAGCAACCCTTTGGCACATGAGCCACTCCTCTTGGTTTTGTGTCATCAGCAAATTTGCTGAGGGTACACTCTGCCCCGTCATCCAGGTCATTCCTGAAGATGTTGAAGAGAACTGGAGCCAGTGTTGATCCCTTGGGTACACTTCTGGCTACTAGCCTCCAGCTAGGCTTCTTTCCACTAATCACTGCCATCGGCCAGGCCGTTCAGACAGCTTTCAGTCCACCTCACTCTATCCTTATCCAACCTGTGCATTAATGGGTTATGTTTGAGGATACTGTGGTGACACTGTGTCAAAGGCTTTACTGAAGTCCACATAGACAGTATGAATTGCCTTGCCTTCATCTGCCAGGCTTCACCTTGGTGAAGCCATGGTGACCACTTCTGATGGTTTTTTGCCCTTATTGTACCTGGAAATGGTTTCCAGGGTTAGCTACTCCCATCACCTTCCCAAGAATCACTTTTGTATTGTGCATGTTTCTTTTTTGCTCAATGGGGCATTCTTCAGGTGAGTGGCATGAGAAAGGTAGATCAAGTCTGATGTAGATTTTGCATTATATACAATGGTCTATAGGTTTGTAATTTATTCAGCTTGGTATGTTCAGGCTTGAATTTAAAGCTGTGCAGTCTTTGGAATGGACAATGGTGGTCTGTCAGCATTGAAAGTTCTACTTTGCCTTCTTTCAGTCATTGTGTGAACTTCTTAGCATGTTTTGAGACAGGTAGATATTATCCAGCATCACTGGATAGTTGGTTTCATGGATCATTAATTTTTACATCAGCCTTATAAAAAAAGAAAATAAAAGGCCAAAATGTGTTACAACTTTGTTTTCCAGGTAAGGAATGATGAAGGAAAGGTGATCCGCTTTCACTGTAAACTCTGTGAATGCAGTTTCAATGATCCCAATGCCAAGGAGATGCACTTGAAAGGGAGGCGGCACAGACTCCAATATAAGGTTGGTAGAAATGCTAATGCTTCTCTCTGAAAATCAACAGGATGTCACTAATCACGTGTTCTTACATTTAAAGACTAGAAGAAAGGAGGCATTGTGATGGTTCGGACTTGGCTCCCTGCCAAATGCCCAAAGCCCAGTAGCAGCCTCCCCCCCTTTTCCCCTTCTTTCTTCCCCCGGGGCAAAGGGAAAAAAATTATGCAAATTGAAGAATCCGGACAAAAAAATCAAGCTAGTTATATAAAAAATATATTTTATGTATATTACAGTGAAGATGCTATGTACACAGCAAACGGGAATCCAAACACCCCCTGAAGGGATAGGGGAAGGGGAAAAAGGGACAAAAGGAAACAAAATGGACACTGAATAGATAAGCGCAATCAAACCCGAGAACTACTAAAATAACTACTAAAATCTCACTACGTCCCTTAGAAAGCAGGATTGGCAGACACTGCCAGCACTCTCCAAGCCTCCACGTGGCAGGCCAGTGGATGCCTCAGGCCTCAGCCTTAGATAAGTGAGACCAATGCAGGGACCCACTGTTCTCAAACTTCATCGGAAGAGAAGAGAGCGAAGGCCGCTCCTCCCCTCTTATTTATACCTCGATTTACGTAAAAATTGTATGGAATACTGGGAACACTGCCCCTTCCTTGGTTACAAACTGGTAACCGGGGAAGGCCTAGATTAAAACCACCACAGGCATATTAAAAAAAAAAGAGAAATAAATTTCCTAGGAAGTATTGTCTTAAAAAAATAATGCGCACTATGAAACTATTTTGGTTTGGGTTTTTTAAGATGTTTTGAACATTGCTTATAGTATGCAAGCAACAATAGGTTCTTTATGCTGTTTACCCTGAATTTCAAATAGTGTAAAATAGAATTGCTCAAGGTTTTTTTCAGGATAAACCATAAAGTTTCTTCTTGAAAACTTTAACAAACAGATGTTTGCGCATTTTTTTTTAGTGATAAGTGCACTCATGCAGCTCTAAAACTGCATTTTACTCCCCTTGATTTTATTGTAGGCGAGTAGGGTTTGTTAAGTATGTCAGAGCAGGTCTGTAATCTTGAGATGAGAAGAGGAAGTCAACAGTTAATTAATTGTATTTTTGAACTAGAAAAAAGTAAACCCAGACTTACAAGTAGAAGTAAAGCCCAGTATTCGAGCAAGAAAAATTCAAGAAGAGAAGATGAGGAAACAGATGCAGAAAGAAGAATACTGGAGAAGGCGAGAAGAGGAGGAACGCTGGAGGATGGAAATGAGGTAATGCATTGTTTTATGAATGAATGAATGGGACAAAGCTGTAGTCATATTGTCTGAAACTAAATTCAGTAGTTACTTAATTTGAATACTTCTTTGAGGACCTCTGTATGTCTTGTTTTAAATTAGTTTTGTTATTATCTCTCTGGGGTTTTTGTTTGTTATTGTTCAATCCGTCTGAGGAGTGCAGAGTTGTTAGAATTACTTTGCTGTAAATTCAGACCTACTTTTAAAATAATAATTCATTTTAGTTACCCTCTGGAGTTCACTGTTATTTTCTTAGGACTGCTAAAAAGTAGTTGGTGAGGACATGAAAGAATCTCTTTAGAGTGGCTGCAGGTATTAACTGCTATATAAAGAGAACACTTTGATTGATGCACTTCAGGCGATATGAAGAGGATATGTACTGGAGGAGAATGGAGGAAGAGCAGCACCACTGGGATGACCGACGCAGAATACCAGATGGAGGATATCCTCATGGTCCTCCAGGACCTCTAGGCCTGCTGGGAGTTAGACCAGGAATGCCTCCTCAGCCTCAAGGACCAGCTGTGAGTTTCTTAAATTGAGAAAAAAAATTAAATCGTACTTACCAGGAGACACAGCTCAGAATTACAAATTATTTGACTGCATTATACAATTTGTGGACAAATACTTGGATAAAAAGTGGCTGCATCATCAGTCTCAAAGGGTAGTGCTTGGTTGTGAATCATACCTTTGTGGAGTGCAATACCACCCAGTTTTATCCTGGGGTTAGTCCAAAAAGGACCTTATGGGTGATCTGAAGTGTAATGGGGTGAGTGCACACTCCTGAGGTTTGCAACTGGCATGGAACTGAACCAGTCTGGGACAGGGAGAATGGCTGATACCTCTGAGGGTAAGACTGCCATCCTGAGGGACTTACGCCAGCTGGAGGAATGGAACTTTATGGAATTGTGCAAGGACAAATGCCTAATGCTGCACTCATAGAGGAATAACCCCATGCCCTGATACAGGCTGGGTAGCAGCTCTCCTTAAAGAGATCTGGGGGTCTTGGCAAATAGCAAGCTGAACGTGAGTCAGCAGCGTGGCCTGGCAGCAGAGCCAGCAGCAACCTGGGCTTTGGTAACTGGAGCATAGTCAAGAGGTTAAAGGAAGTGATCAGCTTTCATTAGAACCAAACTGAAATACTGCATTTACTTTGGGGCTTGCCAGTAGAAGAAAGATATGATAAACTGTAGCAGGTTCAGTGTGGGGCTACCAGGATGGTCAGGGGTCTGGAATGCGTGCCCTGAGAGACAGGAATCTGGGCTCATTCAGCCTGGAGAAGCAAGAGCTTCAGTGGGACTTAACAGCCTTCTGTTACTTGTGCATTATAAAGACAATGGAGCCAGGCTTTTAGAGCTGTGAGAGAGTGGGACACATCCAGCTTGAGCCAAGTCAAAAGAGGTTCAGATTGAAAACCAGAAATCATGTTTTTTCATGCAAATGGTGTGCAACCTCCATCTTTGGTGGTTTTCAGAAATCAATAGGCTACAGCCCTGAGCAGTGTAATGTGGTCTTACAGCTGACTATGTTTTGCACAGGATGTTGGACTATACAACTTCCTGAGATCCCATATTGTATGAAAGTAATCATGGATACTTTATTTTGCATGAGTATGCAAGTATTTCCCAGCTGACGGAAAGACAAGAGATATTTTTTTGGCTGAGGTCTCTCTGATCCTGGAATTTGTAATTTGTTTAGTTTTGACACATTTCATGTCTTTTTAGACACTGTTGATTGTGACCAGTGTAGTTTAAGGAAACTTCATGTTTGTTACATTTCAGTGATGTTAGGATTGAATATTCCATTGGTTTAGCCACATGTTTGGGCTTTGATCACTACTTGGAAGTGCACCTAAGTTTCAGAAATACACCTTTTTGTCTGTGCAGCCTCTGCGCCGCCCTGACTCCTCTGATGACCGCTACGTGATGACCAAGCACGCTGCTATATATCCAACGGAGGAGGAACTTCAGGCAGTCCAAAAAATTGTTTCTATTACTGAGCGTGCTTTGAAACTTGTTTCTGACAGCATGACTGATATGGAAAAAAGCAAGAACAAAGAGGGAGATGACAAAAAGGATGGCAGTAAAGACAGGTATTTTTTTTAATTACTTTTTAAGACTGCCATTGTTTTTCCTTACCCTGTTATCAGTGCTTAAGGGATTCTCTTCTCTTTAGGTTTTTATACAGTATATGTCACTATGGTCCCAGATGTACGTGGAATACTATTTTATTTCACTTCTCTATGTTCAGGATTATTCTCAAGGTTTTAAATTGTTGTTTTAAATACAGCTTTTAACTGTAATTCACAGAGCTTTGAAGGGAGTTCTGCGGGTAGGCGTTTTGGCTAAAGGATTGCTGCTCCGTGGAGACCGAAACGTCAATCTTGTTTTGTTATGTGCTGAGAAGCCTTCAAAGTCATTGCTCAGTCGTATTGCTGAAAGTCTTCCTAAGCAACTTGCAGTAAGTAGAATTCTGGGGTTTGGATTGGAATTTTTGTAGAAGTGCTGTAAAAGTCAAGTCACATGTCAGCAGGGCTCACTGTGCTGCACTTCATAGCTCTGATTCAGTTTCTTTTCATTTTCTAAGTGTTTTCATCTGAAGTGAGAGACTGCTGCATATTCTGCTTTCTCTGTATTGTGTCCACACAAGTGTGCACTCTAGTGGTGTAGTACCAGTCATCATTTTATAGATTTTATTTAAATGGAAAATAGAAGTTAGCACAAGAAAGACTCTTACTCAGTTATCAGCAGCAATAGAGGTAATCTGAGCAGTGTTACAGGAAGCTTCGTGCCTGAAGGCCAAGTTCTCCATTAATGCCAGTCTTTTTGTAGTTACATCTTGTTTCCCATTTGTGTCAGTGCTTTGTTAGCTTAGTCTTGTGTGGTGGTTTGTATAATTTGGACCTTTAAAAAAAACAAACATGCAGTCTTAAGACCATTCAGTGAAATTAATATAAACCGTTTGTGGTATTTCCACAAGGAAGGAGAATTAAGAATGAAGTCTCTCTCTTCTGTCTGCTGAACGAAGCCTGTCCAGTGTCACCACAGAGTCCCTGTCACAGCAGTAGTATTTCACTGCAGTCTGGTAAACTGCTTGATGGAATCTCTGGCATGATAGAAGCTTTAGCAGGATCAGATTAATAAAAAAATAGTCTCAGGTTTGCTCTTGTAACAGAACAGAAGTCAAATAAAAAAGAATGCACATCTTGGGCTGTCTGTGGAGATGTCACTTGTCTATGTAGTTTGTGGAAGAATGTCACAGAGGTCCTGGCAGCTTCCTTTTTGGGGCTATTTAGAATTATTAAATAAAGTTGCAAGAAGCAGTTTTTAATAACAGGTTTGTTCAGTTGCTCTTACATTTTTTTCCCATGGTGTTTATCTTGCCCTTTTTTCTTAGCATGTTGTGACAGCCGAGCATAGTATGTACCTAGCAGTACCCATCCTGAAACTGTGAGCTTGAAAAACAACCACTGCATCTTTGCTTTTTAAAGGCTTCCATGTTCCAATGAGAAACAACCTGCTGACGTTCTAAATGGAACTGAGGCTTTTCTTTGTCTCAAACACCATCAAGATTCTCATTATGTAACTGTATCTGAACTTCCTTTCTGGGTAGTTTTTTTTTCTTTTGCGTGCTTGGTTACTGTTGTGTGTTTTCATTAACTATTTGGAAACAGTACGCAAGTTGAGATATGTGTTTATTTTTATAGTGTGTACTGTGGTTTCTATGACTACACAGGTATCTGCTTCATATAATTATGTTATGTTTCTGTCTTTCTGTTAAAAAAACACTATGTTGGAGTCCATTTTCTTCCCCACATTTTTATTGACCACATGCTAACAGAAATTTTTGTCTCTCAATATTTAGGTAATAAGTCCTGAGAAATATGATATCAAGTGTGCAGTCCCAGAAGCAGCAATAATTTTAAATTCGTGTGTGGAACCCAAAATGCAAGTTACAATCACACTGACATCTCCAGTCATTCGGGAAGAGAACATGAGGGATGGAGGTTGGGAAGTTGTTAAAGATGTTACTTTTTTCTCATCCATTTTTTTTAATGTTTTATCTATCCTGCTTAAGATGGCATTAAGGTCCTGGAAGGCAACATGCTGGCACATGTATTTGATTGAAACCTTGTTTTTCAACAACCAGTCTTGGTAGAGAACAGTTGGTTAAAATAAATGCGTATATGATGCTTTTATTTAATTTTTAAAATTTTTAACTTTATGTCCAACCTCAGCTTTCTGGAAAAGGTACAAACTTGACTTTTTCCCCCTCTGATAAAATTATGTGGAAAACTAAGTATTTTATTCCAAGTGGCTGTCAACTGACTTCCTAGATCAGTCTTGCCTTAAGAGAAAGATTGTATGGTTTTAGAAAATCAAATGACAGGGTTTTGGGTTTAAACTGGATCAGTATTACCATCACTTAGTCATTCCAAAGAGCAGCGCCACTTAAAATGCACTTTGAATAATACTTTTGATGGTAACAGTGCTTCTAACTTTAAAAGACAATGCGATTTTTTCCAGCTCTCTGAGGTTGTTTTTTGGGTCTGGAGTGCTTTTTGAGTATATTTAGGCTCCTGGTATTACTATCAGTCTTCTATCCAACTGGCAAACCCAGACTAGTACAATAAGAAATGGCTTTGTCGTTGAGCTGAAGCAGAAGGTGGAGCTTGTAAATCAATTTTCATTTCTGAAGTCCACAGTTTCTCTGGTGCCAGCAGTGTTGCTTTAGGGTCTGTTCTGTAACACTTTCAAAGCTCCAAAAGCTTTTAAGCCAACAAGCATGATTAATGTCTGCAGTACATTGGTTCTTTTTATTTACGGGTCAGATAAAATTAACTTTTGTTTCCTTTTAATCCTGTATTTTCATAGTTGAAAGTGATCATAGCAAACAGGGTTCTGGTGTTTGACAGTGAACCTACAAATAGGAAGTCTGAGGCGGTCTTAACACATCTCATATGCAGGTTGAAAGAAACTGTATGTGTGTATGTATACATGTGCTTGTGTATATACGTATTTATATAAGCCACGGAGGTTTCTTTATTTCATCTCATCATTACGTGTCCTCTAAAAATACTTGAGGTTTTTATATTGCATTAGTAAATGTCCTGTAGTTGTGCCTAGTGCATTATAAGCAAGCTATGTTAACACAGTCATCCTGCATACTCAGAAAGAAAAATTTCAAGATGCATTCTGTGGTTTGGATGACTTCCAAAGAGTCTTAGTGTGCTTTGTTCATAACTTTTAAACTGTGCATATTATTCCTAGCTATAAAGGCTTTGTAACATGTACTGTCACACCCAACCAATTTTACCTGTTTTTTGACAACCTAAGTGTAATGTGACTCTGGCCTGAATCTGACTTCCCATATTATTTAAGTTTATAAAGAATACATTCACTTAAACGATTTTATTAATAAATTAGACTAACTGTTAAATGAAGTTACCCTTAAACACCATGCTTATTTCTCGATGTACTATGCAAAAGTTCAATATTGATTCCTGCTACAATACTCAATTTCAAATAAGTGATTTCTGACCTAAAATTCCATGATGTGGACTGAAAATAAAAGAATTTCAAATTACTATCATCAATCCTTTAATTTATGCCACCAAAAGGAAACAAATCTGTATTTTTGTCTGACCCACACTTGAGTTAAATTATCTTTGTGAGTTTATTCACTGCTGAATGCAGTACTGCCTCTAGGCAAACACAGTCAAGGTAAATTTCTCTTCAAGACACTGAGCAGTATAAAATGGATGTGCAGAAAAGTTCACTTTTGAAACTGGAGCAAATAGAAGACAGAATTGTCAATTATTGCAGCAAAGGAGTTCCTTGTTGCGAAGACTGCTGCTTATTTGCTGCAGAGTAACAGTATGTGTTTGTGTTTTTCTTACTGCAGCTTCTCATGCTCTGTGTCTTACATTGGTTTAAAGTTTTCATTTTTTTTAGCCCGCTTGGGGAGCTAGTTCAGGTGATAAGGAAGGCTTTACCGGAAGAACCAGTTCGAGTAAAGAGGAGACTGAATCTTGCACGTGGAGTAGAATCATGTTTGATGTGTAATTACATGATGATGAAAGGCTAAAACAAACACCCACCAAAACAGTGAAATAAAATTGTTAACCGCATAGCTACTGTTTCTTACAGTATTGTGCGTTTGACAGTTTCCTGAATCTGATATTCCAAGAGCTCTGACCCCTGCTATGGAGTCTTCCTTCAGCAAACAAAGTGTACATACTTACAAAGAATCTGTGTGTGCGCGTGTGTCTTTTTTATCCTTAGCTAACAGCCCCGGTCCAAAGCCTTCTAGCAGAGGGACTTGATTCCTGTCAGGGGTTGCTGCCAAGACATCGGAAGGATTTTTGACCAAGGTTTTCTAAAGCTCAGTGTCACACCTGCCATGCTTTACAAAGGAGGGGTTTGGATGCATAGTCCTAGCATCTACTGTTACTTTGTGTTTGTTTTGTTTTGCTTTTTTTTTTCCTTTTCGTCTTTGTCTCTCTCCTAGAATTAAGCAGTGTTCACACTAGTCTTGAAATAGTTGACTGGATAAAATGTATTTCACATAATAAAACTTACCTAAATTGATACACCTGTTAACTTTTAATGAAGAGGTAGTGTGGACACAGCATGTCTAACTGAAGATTAACCCCTTATGTTTAGACTAGTAGTAAGTTATACAGGGTAAGAATTTGTGCCCGTATTTTGTAAATTAATTCAGGTTTTGTCTTAGTTTAATAGGGTAGTAGGTTAGGCATCTGATTTTAGTTAAATAGTCTTTAAGGGGTTAATCCTGAAATGTGAAACATATGCAAAAATCCACAGATTAAATATTACAAGAGTTCCCTTGATATATCTTTTCAGTCAATGTGCAATACATGCCTCAGCAACTTCTGACTTTCGGAGTCTTTTTAACTTTCAAGGGTGTTCTTTTAATAGAATTAGTAGTCCATTTTAGATGGGCGTTTCCAGCACTGAGTAAAATTCTTTTCTGGGCATTTTAAACTGCACTTCTTGGTAAAATTATTTCCAAAATAAAGGTTTTGGAAGGCAGAAGTAAAGTTTAAAATTATTTAATGAATTGTTGTGCTAAAAGTTTGCTCAGTGTCACCTATTTGCATATTAGTTTTAGAAATTAAATAATTGACTGATTAGGCTAGTTGGCCCGACAACACATATTTTATTTTTAATTTCTCAGCCTTACTTTTCCACTTTTTCCTGCTGTGAGTTTTCTCAGGATGTTCTCCTTGTCTCTTATATCCGGGTTGTACTCCTTTCATCCCTTAGCTTACCTGGCACCCCTCTTGTTTGGGTTTGGAGGGGATTATTATGCTGGGTTTTTCTTCATTTGTTTTGTTTTTGTAAAAGAAACACTGCTTTAAGTGTCTCCATTTGCTCTGTAATTGTCTTTTTAGTGCAGATCTTAATTTTTCTACTCCAACATGTATGTAAGTTGGAATATCTATGTTAGAAGATACCTATGTACTTCTCAACTTTGTTCTTATGAAGTCCTCCCCTTTTTATCCCTGTGCAGTGGGGCTACCTAATCAGAATGCTCAAATCTGAATGTAGTACTTCACAATAAATTTAATTACTGTATTGCAGAGCTATACCACCATGTTAATTCATGGGTTTTCACCGCTGCAAAGTACCCTACTATTTATTTTACATTTGTGGTTTCAGAGCATTATTTCTGCAACATCCCTAAAAGCTTATTGTTGCAGGCATGTTTCATAAATCTCTTTTTTTTTAAAATTGTGTTCTCTGGATTAGCTAAATTTATATATTTCTGGAGTAAACTCTATTGCTCCATACAGGCATCTCCTGTGAAATGAGTGCAATTGAGTGAGCTTTTTGTTTCAATTTATCTGGTGTTATCACCAGTTATGCTGCCAGTAATACTTTGTTAATAGTCCCAATAGCCATTTTGATAATACTAAAAAAACTTCTAAAGGTGATCACTGATTTGATTCTACCCATATAATTTTCAGCCTGTGGATACCCTTTCACATTTTTGTGAAAATGTGGTCCCAGTTTCACTGATTAAACCACTTCTGTGATCCCTTTGTTTTTAGTAGCAAAACAGTCACTTTGGTAATTAAATCCTTTTCTGAATATTTAAATACACAAAGTCTACTATATTTTCTTTATCTTTCAGGCATTCTACTTTTTTTTTTAGACTATTCCTTGCTTGTCTTTTTTCTTCTGAATCTTATGTATAGCAGACCCTTTTCAGATCCAAAGTGTTGCTGGAACACATCACATGTATTATGGGCTGAGGAATTTTATTTATATGAGTAAGAGAGGATACTAGAAAGCAATGGAACTCTGTAATATTGAAAAACATTTCACATTCCTTTAGTCAGGTTTTTAAAGCAAAATAATTTCAAGTTTAAGGTATGATAAAAATAACATCATTACTAAACATCTAGTTCTTTTAAGATTTGTTATACTTAGTTTTTCTTATAAGAATAGGTCCCAAATAACAAGTGACCATTAAAATTTACAAGAAACTAAGTTTGAATGTTTCTGCTTGGTTAAAGTGGATTTTTGTGTTCCTTCTGTCTTGTGTTCTCTGTGCTGGTGCACTGTGTCCAACCATCCTTCCTTCAGAATTTAATTTTAGGGGATATGTGTTTTTCCAGTGTTAGCTTAAATAAAGAAATGCTGTGCATTGCATAATCCGCAGTGCATTTGAAAATCACCTCAGAGCTGAAGCACAACGTGCTCTTGATCTTCCTGCTGGGTTGATGCCCTCATCCGAATTGAACGACTTTTCGTTGAACATTTACATTTGTTGCTCAAGGGTTTTAAACTTTAAATGGCATGTGTGACATTGAAGCTGTTTAAGGAAGTGTCTTGCTCACCTGGTCAAACACCCATTCCTCACTGCATTTTGCCAATTCAATCCATTTTAGATGTAACCTCGGGTATGGTGAAAGACCCACCGGACGTCTTGGACAGGCAAAAATGCCTTGACGCTCTGGCTGCTCTACGCCACGCTAAGTGGTTCCAGGTTCGGAACATCATTTTACTTTCTTCTTGTAGCCTTATGAGAGATTAGTTCAGTTACAATATAAATGTTTAATTGTTTGAAAACACTCAGCGTTGTTCATGCTAATAATACTTAATACTTTTCTGGTTCCTAAATTTAACTGTAGAAGGTTGAGTATGGAGGAGCTGCTTTATGCAGTTGTTGCTCATTTGACGTCATTTTTTTTTCTGGTCATTGAGGAGGCGATGTTGAAAGCTTGACTCGCTTGGGGTGATCATACGGTGTATATTTGTTATATATTCCATAAGGCTGCAGAGTAACTTGGCTTTAAATAATGGAATATGTGTTTAAAGCTTTGTGTTTAGATTTTAAGACTTTTTTTTCTATTTCTTTAAGTGCATTAAGTGTAGGGAATGAAAGGTGAGAAGCAACTGTTTGGTTTAGTGACTTTGCATGCTGGCAAAGGCACAATGAAGAAACCAAACAGATTCCCTTGACCTTTCAGTCTCTATACCTATTTCTTAGATCTTTACTTTATCCTTTTTTTTTTCTAATATAGAAAGATACTGTATTTATTGTTACAAATGAACATAGGTCAAAGTGTACAGGGGATCAAGAAATGTTATTCTTGTATAACCTGTGCACTTTGACTTCTACCACCTTAAATTACTAACCCTGTATAAAATACTGCTGTAAATGGCAGCTCATGGAATGAAGTTGTAGAATAATTTGTTTCAATCTTGTATCTGAGCTTCCATTGAACAGCGGTGTTTTAGTCGTTCAGCAACTCCTATTTGCCACAGGTGCAGGGATTAATTAATTTGATTTTGTATTGCTCTCAAGGCTAGAGCTAATGGTCTGCAGTCCTGTGTGATTATCATACGTATTCTTCGTGACCTCTGTCAGCGGGTTCCAACTTGGTCTGATTTTCCTAGCTGGGTAAGTAATGTCCTTTTGAATGAGTGTTTTTAATAGATATGGTACTGCAACTAAAGTAGGGGAAGTGTAGGGAAGTGTTACTACAGTTTTTCAATTTAGATTTTTTCAACAAGTAATGTAGGGGATTTTTTGGAGCAATTTTTGCTAACAAATACTCCAGACTCCCTCCTAAAGTATAATTTTCTGAGGTTTTGTCATTTGAAACTGGAAGTAATTATTTTGTCCAAAAGGAATTTTCTGGTTCTTTTATATCCTTTGTAGGTATATTCTTGTTCTAGGTTTTAGCCTTTTTTCCTTTTCCTCTGTATAAAAGGATATATATTCTTATAACCATCTACTCTAAAATGCTTGGAGTTGGCTGAAGCTTATTTAAAATAATGTTAGCTGTGCCCAGATAGTTCCATGATAACAGAAAGGCTACTTGAAAGATTAAATCACAGTAATTGCCGTGATCATTCACCTCCCACAGGGTGAAATGCCGTAATACTTCAGTCTGTGGTTGTGTCACCATCTGATTTTCATCAGTGTCACTTAAATCTCTGGGTGGTATAGGGTCATCTCTCTAAAGTCTTGCAGATGAGTGTTCTTGCAGCATTGACATGAGTGTCCTTTTGCACTGACTGTCTTAAATTACCTCTCCAGGAGTGCAGTGTGTGCTCCAGGTATTAACAGATGTTCAGTCTGTGGACTGGACAAAGTTAGTCTGAAAGAAGGCTCTGAAACTTGTATTGTGAGGAAATAAACTTAAGCTCTGACTGGTTTGTTTCACCTACCAAATTGAGTTGCAATATGCTCCTTCCTTTTCAGTGTTGGCAGGAAGGGCACAATCGTTGTCAAGGAAGTTTCAGCAGCTGGCTTTATTTCAATGAGAAATGTTTTAGAACTCTACTAAGTTTGCAGAAAATTTTATTAAATTACTTGTAATAATATTTACTGCTTCTGGAAAGAAGTGGAGCCGTTACATCTGGTTTTTAAATATCTAGGGGGGAAAAAATTACTGTTTGTTTCTGTACTAGATTTCATGAAAAGTATATCAGATAAATAGAGCTTAAAAGACACTAAGAAGTAAGTGCCCTCTTAATATCACTGTTACACTGAGTTGCCAAAGAATAAACCCTGGCATACTTTTAGAAAAGCATCCTTAGAACTACTGCAACACACAGCAGGCGGCGAATGGGTGAAGAACAAGGAATGTAGTTCCTTAATGCTCACATTACCTGTTCTAATACCATCCAACAGGGAAGAGAGGTAGGAAGCAGCATGTCAGACTTATCTGTGTCTCAGTTCTCTCCGAAAGTGATTCCCGACTTGAGCCTGGCATCTGATGCGTTGTCAGTGACATGGATCAGCATTGAAGTGTAGTCAGCAGTTCTTTTGCCCTGTGGGAAAAATCTTACTGATTAAAACAATGAAAGCGGTGATTTCTGCCGGTCACAGATGGAATTTCTTAGACTGGAGAAACACAGTTCTCTGAATACAGACCTTTTCCCAACTTACATGCTAGAAACCTCTTACGAACAAAAGAAATGCCAGAGCTTTAAAAAAAACCCAACATAACTAGTTGTAAAAGTAGAAGATATTAGGAAGTCTAAAATATTTATATTAGTAGCATTTTATGTGTCTAAAAGTAAAAATAAAATTAGCAAATTTTGTCAGGTTCCTACAAGTTAGAAGAAACTATTACTCAAGTTTCATGTTTCAGACTTGAAATCCAACCATTTGTGGACGTAAAAACCAGGGCATCAATCATGATTCATATTGCCCTAGGGCTGAGTTCTAGACTGTAGTGTATGAGGATTCAAATGAACTAGACTTGAATAAATGCAAAAGCGTGATCTGTTTTTTTCTTTACCGACGCATTTTGCTTCATACTTGAAAACCTTGACATAACTGTTGGCCAAATCCTAAGTGATACAGTGGGAGTATGGAAATAACATGCTCAAGAATTGAAATGTGTCAGTTAAATGGAGCTAAAATAGAAAGGAATGGGCACCCTTGGTGAAGGATTGGAATCAGCATTGCCTATAGTTAACTTGCATACATGAGAATAAGCATTTACACCTGGAAAGGGAAAATCAGAGGTAGCACTGTAAACACAGTGAGGAGGACAAGGACCAAACAAGAAGTGTCTCCAAAAAACCTACCTAAAACCAAGAGAGACACATTGTTTGAGAATTAAACTTGCCAAAGAGGTAGTAGTGAAACATCCATATAATACTTGGAAACTGAGGAAATCAAGTCTTTACTTTTACAAATATCTTTTTTAGATTTTTCTGGAACAAAACAGTGTCTTACAAAAGTAATCAGTAGAAATAGTCACTGAAAAAGCACCAATGCTTAAAATGCAGCTAATGATTTAAACCATTTTAACTAATATCAAATAATAAAATTTAGAAAACATGTGTATTGCAAAGTATTCTTTTACTCTTGTGTAACGTCTGAGTTAGCGTTAGGTGAAGACCAGGATAAAACTTGCTATGAGCTTCAGTTCTGCTAAACTGAAGAACTATTAACCACTTAAACATTTTAAGAATGTTAATTTTTTAATGTTTTGTTTCTGTAGTCTTATAGAAGAAAAGTATTTTTCTGTATCATCCTGTTAATTTCAGTAGCTTTCTGTGTAGTGTATTAACATGGCTGACAGTCAAGTGACCCACGATGTTTCATGGGTCTATTGAATTTCAAAATTATTGAACAACTTGTGATGAGAAGAATCATATCATAGCATCACAGAGTTGTTAAGCTTGGGAAAGACCTTTAAGTTCCTAACTGTTTAAACACCTGGCCACTCAGGACCATGACCACTAAACCATGTCCTTAAGTGCCATATACCTGTTTCATGAAAACTTCCAGGGATGGTGACTCCACTGCCTCCATGGGCAGCCTGTTCCAATGCTTTACAACCCATTCAGTGAAAAATTTTGTGCTTATATGCAGTATAAATCTTCCCTGCTGCAGCTTGAGCCCATTTTCTCATCCCATCACTTGTTCCCCGGAAGAAGAAGCTGACTTCCACTTGTCTACAACCTCCTTTTCAGGTGGTTGTAGGAAGTGATAAGGTCCCTCCCGAGCATCCTTTTCTCCAGGCTGAGCCCCCCCAGCTCTCTCAGCTGCTCCTCATAGGACTTTGGTTCCAGACCCTTCCCCAACTCCATTGTCCTTCTCTGGACATGCTCCAGCACCTCAGTGTCTTTCTTGGAGTGGGTAGCCCAAAACTGATCACAGGATTGAAGGCATGGCCTCACCATTGCCCAGTACAGGGGGACAGTCACTGCTCTGGCTGTGCTGGCCACACCACTACTGCTGGGACAGGCCAGGTGTCATTGGCCTTCTTGGCCACCTGGCCACACTCTGGCTGATGTTCAGCCACTGCCGACCAGCACTGGGACACTTTCCAGCCCCTCTGTCCCAGACCTGTAGGTTGCATGGCATTGTTGTGACCCAAGGGCAGGACCAAGCACTTTGCCTTGTTGAACCTTGCACAGTTGTCCTCAGCCCATCGATTCAGCCTGTCCAGATCTGTCTGCAGAGTGTTCCTACCCTCCAGTAGGTAAACACTTGCACCCAGCTTGGTGTCATCTGTGAACTGACTTAGGGTGCACTTGATCCCCTTGTCCAGATCATCGGTAAAGGTATTAAACAAGAGTGGGACTGATACTGAGCTCTGGAGAATAGTGATTGGCCTCCAGTATCATCATTATCAGTACTCAGTGTTAATCTTGCACCACCTTTCTTTTTATCCATCTTTATAAAATAACAGGATTTCTTTTTCCTTTTTAGCTGAAAGTGTTGCATGATGTGTAATGGTCAAAATTCCAGATTCAAAACTTCTATATTGAGCAACAGGAGCAGCTTTTTTTTTGTCTTAATCCATCTTCTGATTTGGTTGAATTCTCTTATTTTTGGTCTAGGCTATGGAGTTGCTTGTGGAAAAAGCAATTAGCAGTGCTACTGGACCACAGAGTCCTGGAGATGCACTGAGAAGAGTTTTTGAGTGTATATCTTCAGGAATCATCCTGAAAGGCAAGTTGCATTTAATCAGTGTATGTGTACTTATTCTTAACTAATGTAAAATCTGTAATTTTGGTTGAAATTAGGTAAAGATGAGCTACTAATAGCCTGATTATTGTAGGTGGTCCTGGCCTTCTGGACCCCTGTGAAAAAGATCCTTTTGATACACTTGCTGTAATGACAGATCAGCAACGAGAGGATATTACTTCAAGTGCACAGGTAAGGAAAGTATGTGTGAAGAAACTAAAACTGATGGATGGTTTTTTGGTTTGATCTGGCTTTGGGTTTGTTTTTTTTCAACAGAGCTATACATTGGACATGAATTTTTCCTTCTTAGAATGTGGTCAGATCTTACCAGTCTTAAATTAGGCATTTAACATGTCACATTAGAAGATAGTGCTCATTTTAGCACTAAAATTAAAGTACTGTCCTGAAAGGTTAGTAGTGTTCTCATATATAGATATATAGATATATATATACATACGCATACATATATAAATAGGTGCACTCTGCAGCAGTATGTTATTAGATTGGACATTACAATGGCATTTAATATTTTAAAGATAAATCTGTGTAAGTTTAATTTTTAATATGACAGTAGTGACCATTCATAGGCCTGCAGGTTAAGAGGTTACTGCCTCTTCATTTGATCCTTTCGCTAAAGTTTCCTAATGCCTAATGGGACACGTGGCAAGCCTTCCCTGCTTCACTGTAAGTGCAGCAGTAAAACACATGCACATTATTTTTGAGCTAAGATGACGTACTTACAGAAGTAGCAAACGTGACATACACATTTTCTTGTGTTGACTTTGGTTAGGGAAATGAAGAAGGGATAAATAGAGCTAAGGATAGTATCATACACCAGTGATGTTCTTCCGTAATTGTTTGACGAAGTACTTAGAACTGACACTTGTTGCTAACAGAAATAACTTCTTTCTACCCTTTTTTCTAGTTCGCGCTGAGACTCCTTGCATTCCGTCAAATACACAAAGTTCTAGGAATGGATCCGTTACCGCAGATGAATCAACGCTTCAACATCCATAATAATCGTAAAAGGAGAAGGGACAGTGATGGGGTTGATGGATTTGAAGCTGAGGGAAAGAAAGACAAAAAAGATTATGATAACTTTTAAAAATGTTTGTCATCATTGGTAAGATTGAAGGTAATGAAAAGTCCATTTGTTGCCTTGCTTTTACTTCATTCATAATAATGTCTGTTTAAAACATCCAAAACTTGGATCTAGTTCCAACTTGGGAATTAGATTTTGAAGACATCAACCTAGGTCTTCTGTGAGATTCTGAATATTTCAATTGGATGTACTGTACCAGACAAATTATGGATGGAAAGACTGCAAATGGAAACTCTGTTGTCATTGGAAAAAATAGTTTTCCTTCATTTCATTTTCTTTAAATGTGTTGCTAACTTTAGTAACTTCTTTTTTTTTTGTCTTTTTTATTAACAAGTGCATTGTCTTCCTATCTTGACTGTATTTAATGCAGCATTTGTGCTTCTGTTGCTTTGTGTATTTTGACTTTTTATTTAGAAGTATTTTTGTTTGCCTTTGACACTAGTTGTATGAGTTACTTTGTGTTAGGTAGTAGAACTGTTCCCCTCCCAAATAATATTTTGCAGAAGTTGGTTGGTTTTCTTTTTTGTAAAGTGAGACTGCAGGATCATGTTTTATTCTAAATGTGAAGGGGTTACAACACATAATTGTCCTGCCATTTGAGTGCTCAGAATTAAATGTTTTTGCCAATCTTGTGGCATTTGTCTCCTTAGTGTGATATAACGGTGTAATTAAGACAAATTTGTGTTAATCTAATCGAGTTTGCTGTTAGTTGTGCATTAGCAGTATAAAAGCTAATATATACAGTATGGTCTTGCAACAGTTTTAAAGCGCTGCATAATTGATCAAAGATTTGCATGATGGGTTTTTTTTTAATAGAAGGGCTTTTAAAACTATTACCTTAGGTTAAATGCGTAGATCTTTTTATGATTGACTTTGTGACATAGCAAGGCCAAAAAATAACTTTCTGAATTTCTTAACAAGCAAAAGTGGGCATTTCCCATTTAGACAAAGTTAGTCCTTCTTTTCAGTCAACTTTGTCAATATGGTATTAATGCCTCTCAGCCCTTAAAATAAATGTTTGTCATATCAGTGCCTGTGAGGTTATCCTTATATCTGTTCCTGTATAAACTTTCTGTGACTTTTTCATTAATTCAAAATTTAAAAGTGAAGTATTACTGAAAAAGTGAAGGTTATCAAAGAAAAAACCCAGAAAATTATTTGCTGTGGCCATAGTGTATGCTTATGTCTTTTTCAAAAATCTAAATATAGCAGTGGTGTAAGTAAAGTTACATCATACTGTTGATGTATGCTCTGGTACACAGGTGTGATATGTTGTCACAGCACTACAGTGGAATACACAAATAAAAATTAAAATTTATTAAATAACTAAAATTCATTATATACTGGAAACTGAAATTTCACTTACACTGTTAAATGTGTATTATGCTTTGTTGCAAACCCATAAAACACAGATTAACATAGATTAACATTCCAGTAACTACTTTATCAATGGCTGTAGGAAACTATCACACATGACAAAGATAATTTGTTAATTCTGGTACTATTTATTAAGAAAAACCCATCTTTTATTCCATTTCAAGGTCGAATTTATCTTTGACCTTTTTAATAAGTCACACTTGGAGTAATGGGGATGTTTCTGTTCACAGCATTTACTGCTAAACAGCCTGGGCCTATGGAATAAAAATACAGTATTTTAGAAAAACAGAGGGAATCTGAAGACTTAAAAGAAAAGCATGTAATATTAGTGTTCTTCAAGCACCAGAGTGCAATTTTCAAGGGAGTGACTAGCTTTCTAAATAATTTCCATGTCAGAAATACAAAAAAGCAGAAATGCTTTAATATTACTTAAAAAAATTACACTAGTTCCGTTGTCCAGCCTTCATGCATAGCTCCAAGCATATGCTTGTTCTTAGGGGATATCTTGCTGCCATCATGTCTAGTTAGCCATTACTATTTATTTTGGAAGCTACAGGTGCTATTCATGTGGCTAGTTCAACTCCATACCAAAGTTTCTTTCCTCATAAAGCAAACTTGTCTATTCAGGAATGTGACCCTAAAATATAGGATTAAAAAGGTCAAAGATGTATTTTGGATTTTCTGTATTTTTGTTCTACCGGCTTTTAGCTCCTAACCAGTTTCTGGATCTTTTGAAATATTGTATACTTAAAGTGATTCCACATTAAATATGAAGCTGTGACCATGATTTTTGTGCTGTGTGGTGAAGAGTGAATTTGCAGTTTGTTTTTGGTTTTCCTGCACATTTTAATAGATAACTTCCGACTCTTGTTAACAAGCCTAAGAAGAAGGGGAAAACAAGGTTTTTAAAAGTACAGAGAGAGCTTTTACTTTAAATATTACACTGTGAACTTAGGAAGACGAAACTGTGACCAAGTAAGCATTTTAATGTCCTGTGTTTTGGCAGTGCTGGCAGATGACTAATAAGTAGTGTTTGCCTTTTTTATTCAGCAATACTGTGCATTAAATCTCAGAATCACAGCCACTGTAGTCCTTATACACAAAAGAGAAATCCACAAAGGAAGGATACTCCCCTCCATGCTCACCTTAGAGGAACAGTTTGTGAGAATGTGAGGTCTCCTGCTTTGAAGCTTTTTCAAATTTTGACTTGTCTGCCTACTTAAGAGGTGTGTCCTGCCTGTGAGCAGTGAGGTTTCACGTGGATTCCTGGAAAAAAAGGCATTACTGGAAATTAAAATCTGTGGGACATAGTCCATCAACTTCTTGCCATTTTATGAAATTCTAGATGAACAGTTAAAACTTGCAGAGCTATTGAATGTGATGTGTTCATTTGCAACTTCTATTTTTAGACCTATTTCCCTATTCAGAAGTGATTTAATAGTACTTTAAATTGTTCTACCTAGAAAATTTCTGAGAGTTGGAATCAACTTTAAATATTCCTACAACAATTTGTGTGCATATTTAACCTTCTAGTTGCTGTTTGAATATCTGCTGATCATAAGTCTGTTAAATATTCACACAATGCTTAATTCATTTCTTTATGAAACAATTAAGACTTGTTTGGACGGTCCAAATGGATTTGAATAGCATAGCATTAATAGTGGGGGGGAGTAGACACAGTTGGCAATGTTTTTTTCTACTTTTATGGAAAGTTTACAAAGTACAGTGACAGATTCAACAAAAACATCTGTTTTCCTTCCATTTTGGAAGTTAGGGTTTGGTTTCTTTTCAGCGACAGCTGTAAGCCAGAGAGTTTTCCAGCCAAAAAGACTAGCAAATTAAATTTCTTTTGAGAGATTCTTTTATAGATCTTCTCAGAAGATCTTTTTTTCCTTCAACATGGTGTTTCTTAGGCTTTTAATAATGAAACAGATACTTGGTCTTTTTGGGGAGGAAAAAGAATCCAAGGAGTGTTGTCTATAGACTTATCATGATGGTTTTGATTTGCAAGTATATATGCAAGTAAAAATCAGGCTTCATCCTGTTAAGTATCTGTTAATTGTTATTCTCCCGTTTTGTTCCACTTTTTCATTTGGCTTATGAAAATCTGAGAGAAGCTTGCTATTTATTGAACTGCTTTCCGATGGTTTACAGTTTGCATTTTAAGAAATGCTGCCTTAATATATTTGACAAGTGTAAAGTTCCTGCCAGGATAAAGGTCACTGTTTCTCAGGGGTGCGTGACTGGCAGCTGTTGCTGGGGATCTTTACCCTGCACAGAGCACACTTTCCCATATAACATGGCCCTTACACACCTGTCTTAGTAAGGGTCATCATTAAGAGTCAGCTTCTTTAATACATGTGTTTTCTTCAACTATTTTGTAAGGCTATGGTTGTTAGTATTTATTTATTGCAGAGTAGTTTGAAGCCTATCACCTTTTAGAGGCTTAGCCTCTAGCTTAAATACTTTTATATACTTTGCATCAGTCTTTTTTGAGGCTGATTTCCTAAACTGAAAGGAACATGGAATGGCATCAAGAAACCTGTGGATTTTTTAAGTTCCCTGTACTTAAAAATCTAAGGTTGCAGAATGAGAATAGTTGACCAAGAGAAAATTAATGGCTTTTTCTACAGAAAAAGGTTACTTTAACATTAAAAAGGTGACAAAAAGTCTTTTGTTTCTACAAGAGAATCACAAACCTTGCTCCTTCCATAAGCTCTTTCCTTTCCTTTTCTGTGTGCTGCATCATGCTTGTATTAAGAGCATGCATACTATGAATCAGGAAATTCTCTCCAGAATATGTAAAGCAGCCTTATCACAGGCTTCACTTCTGGCACACGTTTAAATTTGCCAGCAGTTATCCGGTTATGCAAGTCAATGGACGATACGGGAGAGATGAAGGTGCCTGAATATAGGAGTTTACTGTCGTGTTTTACGTGCTCCCTAGGATGTGTGCTGCTCCAAAAGGGGGAGGGGTCCTCAGGGGTTCAGGCCCAGGGCTGCCAGTCCCACATGGATACCTGGTTGTCATAGAATGTCATGGCTTAGGTAATGTATTTACACACATGAGAGAAAAGTGTAGTAAGTTTAAGAATTGGATTCAGAGTGGTCCAGAATGTTGCCAGTATAGTCATGTGGAACTGCACCTTTGGGAAGGTGGGATAACCGTGAAGGAAGCGTTGCAGTTTCAGTAACAGAGTGTGCTTGTCACGGGGAAGTGTCTGTGATAATTAAGTGGCATCCCAATTTCTACCAAGAACCTAAATAGTTTATTTTAGTGTGTAAATAATGGAAAGGGAAAGGGATATAAGTAGCGGAAATGGAATAAAGTAGAATACAATAGAAGAGGCTTCTTCAGTTGGAAAGGCTCTGCTGTCACTGTCCAGTCCACATGCCTGGCCACTACAGGGCTGACCAAGTTCAAGGATACTTTTAAGGGCAAATACCTTTGAACACTGACAGGCATTGACCCTTTCTCTAGTTCCAGTGTTTGACCACCATCTCAGCAAAGAAATGCTTCCTAATGTCCAGTCTAAAGCTCTCCAGGTGCAGCTGTGAGCCATTCCTGTGTGTCCTGTTCCTGGATGCCAGGGAGAAGAGCTCAGCAGCTCCCCTCTCCCCTTACTCACCTCAGGAAGTTGCAGAGGGCAACGAGGTCACACCTCAGCATCCTTTTCTCCAAACTGGACAAACCCAAAGTCCTCAGCTGTTTCTCACAGGACATTCCTTCCAGCCCTCTCAGCAGCTTTGTTTCCCTCCTCAGGACACATTCCAGACCTCCACATCCTGCTCCACCTGCAGGGCCCAGCACTGCCCACGGTGAGGCCGCACAAGGCTGAGCACAGCGGGATCATCCCCTCTCTGGGCCAGCTGGTCGTGCTGTGTTCAGTGGATCCTGGGATGGGTTTTCCCCCTGGGCTGCTGGGGCACACTCTGGTGACCCACGCTGAGCTCAGCATCAGCAGGGCCCCCACATCCCTCTCTGCAGGTGTCCAGCCACTCCACTCCCACTTCATACCTGTGCCTGCCAATTACTCCATCCCAGAATGCAGAAACCAGCACTTGGACTTTGTTTATTCATTCCATTAGAAGGGGGGGAGGGGGGGTGGGGGGATGCAAGAAAAATTATAACAGAAGAACAGACCTAATTAAATTGGTCCAGTTGAAGAAAGGAAGGCCATTAGAGAGCTACAAATCAAAGCTAAATCAAAAAGGGAAAAAAGAAGGATCAAGTAGTACAACAGTCAACTCCAAAAATAGTGTTGAAAAGTGAAAAGAAAGGCTTTATTTCACGCAGAAAGAAGACCAGTGCATGGTTTGCCACCCATGCATCAACTACCCTACGAAAACGGAAGAAAAAAAGAAGTTCCAGGTGATTGAGGAAGCTGAGACCAAAATAATTTAGGCCAGTTGAGATTAAGTTTTAGTAAATGTTATTTATCATGTCACTGTGAGTGAGCTGGGGGAAAAGGTGAAGGGAAAACTGAACAGAAGGGACTGGAATACTGACTTTTCATGCATCTATCCTACTTCATAGACAGAACTGAACATGTAGTGTCCACGCACTGCTCCCTTACACGTGAGGGGAGGGTGTTAAAGAGCATGTGAAGACACTTCTCCAAACAGTGGGAAACCCAGGTGAAAGCTTTGCAGCCAAAAAAGAAAGTGCAGTTTTATGCAGCAAATAACAGGTCTGTATTTGTCCCTGTGTGCTCCCAGCAGCAGAGAGCGCTGTGTCCTCAGCAGCAGCTCCCACTGGAAAGACAGAGTTCATTCTCACCTTTCTGTGTCAAGCAGGAAGGTAAAACTGATCAGTTTCAGCTACTACAGTGTTCCTCTGTGTTGCTGAGGAATGCATTTTAACAGCATTTTGAAATAAGTTTTTTTTAAAATGCAGCAAAGTTGCCATGGCAGCAAAACCCAAAATAAAATCTCCTGGTGCATTAGAAGAGAGCAGTGGTTACAAACACAATCAGGACTATCTTTTGAATAAATTAGAAATAAATACTTTAGGGGGTAAAGAAATTAAACAGAGCAGGCAGAAGGGAGAAGAGAGATTCAATTTGTCCAGAGTCACTGGGGGGCTGCAAAGAAGAAATGAGCTATGGAAATTCTGCAAGGTAAGGATGGATTCCCACTGAGGAAGCTGCCCTGAGAAAGGTTATAAAACGAAGACTTCATAAATGTGTCAGAAGATTGTATCTGGCAAATCATTGATAACAGGAGGAGAGGGACATTTCAGATATAACTCCTGTGTGAGGAGGTATGTTTGGGACATCCGTCAGAGGTACTGTGTGATTTTGCTTTCTTGCATACATTTCTTAAGCATTTTCTTGCAGGCTACTGCCAGCATTGATTTCAGGGCAATATATTCAGGATAAGCATTCCCCATATGTCAGTGGTAAATCATAAATCAGGATTCTGGATGCTGTAACCAATGTCCCCAACACGTTCTCCAGCATATCCAAAGGCATAAGATGTGCCGGTTTACAAGCTGCGTGACCAGTTCAGAGCTCCATTTACAGGAGTAGCCAGGCCTGAAGTGTTTCCCAAGAAGCAGTGATGCAGAGTCAGAGAAAACAGATCTGAAAACCAAAGGTTCAGGACAAAGTCCACACAATAAAGTTCTGCCAATCCTCTGCTGGGTTTATATATTCTCCCTGAGGAAAAGTACCTCTCCAAATTTCACCCACGCATCAGAAAAAAAATAGAAGAATTAAAATAACTTGTTTCCTTGGAAAGAAACGTTCTGGAGTTCTATAAGGGCAGGTGAGTTTTAGAGTTATCAAGAAAGATACTTCCAAATACCCATCTGACATTCAGACATGCCAAATTCCCCTGTAGACGTCAGCATGAACATTTTTTAATTCTAGCACAAATATGTCTTAATTCTAGAAAGTTTGGTCAAAAACCTTTCCAATGGCCTGAAGCTGAAAACCACAGCAAAAGAAAATGTTTTTCCAGAGAAAAACATTTTTCTAGAGAAAAACATTCTAGCAAATTGAAGACAGTTGTTAACAGGGTAGAATATATGGGATTATGAGATATATTTTACAAGATTTTCTGCTTCTATAAAGTTTGCTGCTTCGAAGACTTGTTTGTCTTAGGCAAATAAAGGCTTACCTTGCTTAGACAAAGGGCTTTTGGGAGAAAGGGACAAAAATGGGAAGTTAGAGCCAGCCTCAAGACAAGTTTGTATTTTTAGTTCCTGCTTAAGCGTGCGTAGATTTCCTGAAGGGTGCGTTTGTGCCTGTTTCTTTATATTATCTGGGCTGGATTTTTGAGTTGTATGGGAGGTGGGAACGACAGCATGAGCATTGATTTAGCTGGATGGCTCCTCTCTTACACAACATCCATAATCAGTGACACACAAGTCATTAGGAAATCAAAGCCAAGAGTATGTGGAGGGCCTGGTAGGCAAAGTAAAACAAGCACATTTTTTAACTGCAGTCATGCACTAGATACAATTGTCACTGCTAAAGGAAAGAACGTGAGAAGCTACCAAAAGCTTCAAGTGCGCTTCACAAAGAGAAGAGGCTACTGTATAGGCCTTGTATTTCTCCCTAAGGATTCTCTGGAACCTGCCTATCCGGTACCTTGTGACTTGGGTGCTGGATGGTTCTGAATAGCTTCTCTTCTCCCAGAGCAGAAGTCCTCATGCCCAGGAGGAGGAGTCCTGCACAGGAACAGCTATTTAACTAGATGGACCAGATTCCTAACTAGTGATGGAGAGATGAAAATCTTTCCCAAGGACTTTCCAACCACATTGCATTTGGAGAAGTTACTTGGGCAGAAAAAATCGGGGCTGCCCAAGGACACCTTGGCAGATTTTTCTACCACTGAGCTCAAGGACTGGCATCAAATTGGGAGCTGAATGTTTCTTTTTGGTTTCTTGGGTTCATTCCAAGACAGAAGAGTTGATTCACGCCCCTAGATATCAGGAGGACCACATAGCTATTTATCATTCTCTTTTTCTAAGAGATCATGATCCTTAAGACCTCCCTTTGGACTGCAGGTTTAGAAGAACCAAGAGTGAGAGGTGATCCCTGATGTAACTTTTCCTGACATCCAGACATGGCATAGCCTTTCACCTGACACAGATGGGCTTTGGCTCACCCATTGGGTACTGTTAAGGATAAGAAGTCTCCAGGCTGAAGTGATTTGGATTCACAGCCTTTTGGAGAATAAAAGAAAGAGGTTCACCGCAGGAACAAAGAAGTCTCTGTGTGCCCATGAAAAAAGAATTGTGTTTGCTTTCAAGAGATCTAAAAAAAAAAAGAATGTGAGGAACTTCCCTAGCTCTTGTATTCTTATTTGTGACACCCATGCTTTCCTGGGTGAGTAGAGTTATTAGTTACTCATTTCCTCTTCTCCCACTTGTAGCTAATAAAAGAAGGTGATTTTGCTGTTAGATGTGAGATGTTTTGTTCCTTCAATTTTCACAACTCTCGTAGCAATACTTTGTTTTCCATCCTCAAGTTTAAAACATGTAATTCCTAGGTCTGTCTTTATGACTAAAGTAAACATTCTGTTCCAGGGTGTGTTCCCAGCAGTTGATGCCTTTGTCTCACTGCATAGTTGTTAATTTGGACCTGCACTCTTCTGCATGCATGTTTTGGCACTATATGCCCTATATGCCCCAAATGGTAGATGAACCTTCCTGGTCATTGGTCAGATGTCCCCATGGCCCCTTTCTAGGGCCTTTTACCACCTAGGTTATTACCTAACCAACACTTCAAATTTTAGTTTGCTCACTAGCCCGGGAAGGCCCTTGTAGAACAAAAATATCCAGTAATTAGGGGATGGATACAAAATTGCAATAGTCTGTATTGCTACTGCTGAAGGAACTGCTGTTTGCCATCTGAGTCATGATGTTGCCATGTGGGGCATCCCACATGGCCTTACTTAAGAAATAAAATCCATCTCTTCACTCACCTTCAGGGAGGAACTAGGCATGTGGCATCCCTAGGTTGAGACATGGGATGGATTAGGAGTCAGAGCCGGAGTTTTCACCTGGTGAAAGCTAGAATAGATCTGCTTTCCCTTTACTAGGGGATATTCACACAAAACCTCCCCAGAGAAATTAGGTTCTCACAACAATGAATAGAAAATATTGCATACAAAATCAAAACACATGATACAGTCAGTAGAGAAAGATCACTGCAATAAAGATGAGAGATAACGAGTTCATATAAGACACCATTATACAGTCTCTGACCATATACTTCATAAATGAGGATGGAAACAAATGGTTATACTCCACAGCTCCAGTATTACCTTGGAGTTCACCTCAAAGGCGACAGACTGTAATCTGAACCAAGTCTGGCAACTAATTCCCAAAGAACACTGAAAGTATTGACAGATGAAAATGTCAGTGTGAATCCAGTGCTAAAAGCAACATCTTAGAGCTTTTCTTTTTCTTTTTTTTAGAATTGTCTTAATTTGCATAAAGCTAACATTCATGACTTTTCATAGGAAATTATCTTAACCTGTGTGTAAAGCAGAGATAGCTATAAACTGATTTGCTGGCCTTTTCCCAGGGGGCATCACAGTGTATTCCTCATTTGTGATTTTTTCTCTGATAGTTCCCAGTAATCTGACTTCCGTCTTCATCTTAATTCTCCTATATTTCTTGCATACTGATTTCAGCCACTTTAATGTGTTTAATATATTAAGCCCTAAACTGAGTTACTTAATTGAACAGTAGAAATAGGGAGTATCAGACCCAGCACACATGAGTCTGAGATCTGTTTATATTAGGGGTAAATCCAACACTCTGGGGACACCTCCTCCCTTCTGAGCACGCGTGACCATCTGTGATGCTCTGGGAAGTGTCAAGAGTAACTACACGTGTATGACAGAAACATCCAGGTTTGTGCATTTAAGTGCAGTTCTTCTGGCAATGCCTAGACAAGTGTGGAAAAAAAGAAAAAGCTTCAAATTCTATCCGGGTAGCTTTTCTGGATAGAAGAGGAGGATCGTGAAACCATGACAAATGATAATTTTGTGAGATTCTCTTTCCGGCTTCTGCTTCAAAATCTTTACCTGTGTCAGCACTGGAGGTGCATTTCCTAAAAGCAGTGTCCACACCTGGGTGAAGCCGTGATGGGAGGTCAAAGGGGTGCACAACCACAGAGTCCTGCCAGTGATTCACCCCTCTGGAATGGAAGCTCTGCCCACCTGTGACTTTTCAGGTCTATAGTAGGGCAAAGACTTCTTCTATTTTCTTCAAAAAGAGGAAATTGGGAGTAGAAATTCAGTAGTCACACAAGTTTGCTCAACACCCAGGAATGTCTTTAAAAATTCATGACACCTCTCCAACCTGTACCAAAGCAGCCACAACACACAGTGACCTGCACCCCATCCGAGTGCACCACAGTGCATCCAAGCACCCTTTGGACTCCCCAGGGCACCGCGATTTACAAAGTCCCAGGCTCAGAAAAGCTGGAATGCGACACAAAGCTGTGTTCAGTGATCTTTGCCAACTGCGCTCCAGATACTGCCTTGGATAATGCCTTATCCAGGCTACTCACTCCCCATGGCTAAGGCAATGCTGATGAGGAGGAAGGAAAGGAATTTTCCATTAAGGAAAATAGGAGATACAACTTGTAGTTTGGAGGATCCCTGAAAAAAAAATTGATAGAAAAGCTGCAAGTGGCTCCTTTTTGTCTCCTCTCTATCAGCTGTTCCCACCCAGCTTGGGCACAGCTGAGAATTCAGCTGAAAAAATTACTCAAAGTAGTGGCATATAAATTTTTTAAACAAAGCAATCTCTGTTCAGGGGAAGATCAGAGTTGGTCTGTGAATTTCCCTCTTTTAAAGCTTTAAAGGTAAATACCGTGATTATATTTTTAGAAATACTTCAAAGTATAAGGATAAAATGAGGTCAGTAAAATGCGGTATGCCCTCACCCACCACAGATAAACTAGAACTTGACTTTTAAAAAGTTTTACTCTTCTACACTTGCATGACTGTCATTGATATAACTGAGAAATGTAAAACTGAGCAAAACTAAACTACATAATTTTACACTTTTTTTTTTTTTTTTTTAATACACCGGAAGTCATTGGCAGCATGAAACAACACTTCCCATTTAGAAGTAACGTGGGAAGACAGATCCTGTTAATAAACCATCCCAGGAATTTCAATTTCTTGCAAAATTATGTCTTAAAAAGTCTTCACTGGTGAAGAGAATAATCCCAAATGATACAGCATTGAACTGCCTTGTTTCCTCACAGGGAGAAAATTACAGGGGGTAATTGGGAACAACTCTACAGAGTGAAAATGTGCAGGGAGGGAGCCCATAAAAATGACAGGAAACTAAATATATAAATACATAAATGAGAGGCAGTAGATGACTATGGGGCAGTAGATGACTATAGTGTAAAGACAAGGAGGGAAAGGAGGGCACTTCAGAAGACCAACTTCAATCTGGCCAAGCTAATTTCCTGAGGTGATTGGAGCACTGGGCAGTCTCTTGAGGTTGTTGCTGAACAAAGACTATATTTGGGTGCCTTCAGAAGGAGCCTATCTCCCTCCACTGTCTGCTGGAGGAATCTACGGAGATCAGGTGGCTGGGTTGAGGTTGGCTTTTGTGAGTACTTCCCACAGACTCCAGATTTTAGAAGAGAAGAGAAGACAGAGACCTTTCTGAGGAAAGGGAAGATCCCCAAAGCGCTCAAGGCTCTGTAATCTGTTGTGGCACTGTGGGTTGCAGTTGGCCCTTTCAGATGCCAGTGTCCCTTTCTGAGGTCAGTAAACCTGCATGTGTGATAGTTTATTTCATTCATTCCAGAAAAGATGAAGACACTGACTGATGAAGGGAATCTGAATCCTGCCCTAAAATTCCAGGCAAAAGGCTTCAAATTCCTTCTGCAATTGGTTGAGCCCTGCACATTTTGCAGCCTGGAGAGCAAACCCCAGGAAGGAACACTCCCTGTTTATTGCCAGGGACAGGACATGGATATTTTGCTGATGGAGATTAGCAGTTACATTCCGAATTTTTTGGATGTAGGGCTTTTTTTTTGATGAGATGTTGAAGAATGAATTCCCATGTGCTATGTGGGAATTAAGGCTCCTTTTGCACTTCCCATCTGAGTTAAGACTCTGGCCTGGTGTCAAAACATCCCTTCCTCTTTGAAACATGCTATGTCAGTAAGTAGCTGATTTTTGCCTCAGCATGCTATAAACTTCATGGCATTCTGAGGTATTCATGTTATTCCCACTGTAAATTTTTAGTATAGTGCCATTCTTTTCCTTTGTGTATTTTAATGCACTTGAGAGCACTGAAGTGCAGTCCCACATTTCCCCTCACCCTGGATTTACACCAATTTAATCCCATGGGGTGTACTTTTGACCCATGCAGCTGAGGTCAGCTACAATGTAAGGAATGACAAGGAAGCAGCTGTGGAGTGAAACATGAGAGCTCTTCTGCGTGGGATCCCATACCAGAATAGTCTTTGTTGTAAAATTACTGTTGAAACATAATCTCTGAATTTTCTTTTTTTTTTTTTCTGACAATTTTCTTGAAGGTGATTAAATTCAAAGACTTCTTTTTCCTTGAGTTTGAAAATAGAGAGATTGTTTTATTTCTGAAATAAAACAGTCACTCCACTTTACTTTTATAAAAGCTCTCTTACACATGTAACCCTTTTTCTTCTTTTGGTTTTCCTAAGTCTGGGTTTGGAGCAAGGTAAATAAAGAATATTGCAATAAAAAGAGGGGGAATGATATGAGAAGTGCTTATCATTATTATTTAAGTAGCTATTGATGTTCACATCCTATGATCTACTGAAGTTTGCAAAGTATGTTTTATTTTTGTAAAAATATTTCCATGAAGTCTACTCTGTGTGCGAATTGTCACCTGGGTTACCATTCGTCATTTGAATTCCTATGTTGTCTTGCTGCACTGCCACAGGCCATTAACAATATTTGCATTGTTCTGTATCCATATAAAAATGAAGCTTTTAAAAGTAACCTAGTTACCAGGTAAACCTGGTGTTCATTTACAGTGTCCAAAGACAACATTCGAGGGAGGATGTGGCTGTAACACATTAACAGACATTGAGCAGAGGACTTCTTGGGGTCTATCAGCAGTCAGGTTTCAGAGGCTTTAGAGGATCATTTCACAGAGAGTGAGTTTTATGTCATTTTCCTTGCACTTCTCCTGCCATAAGTAAAACTCAGCATCTCAATGCTTTGTTTAGATTTTATTTAATGCTCGCCTTTCTTGTAAGTTTGCACAGATACAACATTGGCGTTTTGCAGCTGAGTACAAAAGAGTGCAATGGATGACTAAAACAAAGTTTAGATTGGATATTAGGAAGAAATTCTTGGCTGTGTGAGGCTCTGGAACAGGTTGCCCACAGAAGCTGTGGATGCCCCATCCCTGGAAACGTTCAAGGCCAGGTTCGATGGGATTCGGAGCAACCTGGTCTGGTGGAAGGTGTCCCTGCCTATGACAGGGGGATGTGGAACGAAATGAGCTCTAAGGTCCTTTACAGCCCAAACCATTCTGTGATTTCATGACTCTATGGAAGTGACAACGGGACCGAGGCCCAGGCAGGGGCGGGCGCTCCTCTCAGCAACGCAAAAAGGGACGCGGTTACCCCGAAATTCAAACAGCCAGAGGAAGAGAGACCCCCTGTTAGCCCAAGCCGCGCACCGCAGGGCAAAGAGCAGCCAAGACCTTGCCTGGACATCCCTCGGGAGATGCCCGGGCCGTGCCCACCCCAGTCCCAGGGACGGTGACTAACAGCGCCCGGGCCCAACGGGGGCTGTGGGCGGGAGGCGGCGCCCTAGAAATGGCCGTCGCGGGGCCGGGCCGGGGCCGGCCTCGGGGCTGTGGCTGTGGGCGGGCATGGGCGGTGTCGGCTCCGTGATGCGGATCCTGGCCGCGCCGCGGCGGGATCGCTCCTTCCGCTGCCTCCCCGCTCGGGACGAGCCCAGCGAAGCGGCGCGGTCGCCGGCTGGGGCCATGTTGGGCGGCGGGGCCAGGGCGGCCAAGCCGTCCTTCGTGTCCTACATCAGCCCGGAGGTGCGGGGGGCGCGGGCGGGGAAGGGCCGCGGGAGGGGCGGTGGGGCCGCGGCGGACACGGGGGGGACCCCCGGGCGAGGCTCCTCCCGCCCCCTCAGCCCCGGCGGGTCCGCGGGGAGCGGAGGATCCTGAGGGAGCGGGGACGGGGCCGGGGGTGCCGCCGGGGACTGCGGGGCTGAGCCCTCCCGGGGGCTGCCCTGAAGGTGAGAGGGTGATAAAAAGCTGAAAAAAAAAAAATTTAAGAAATATCGCTGGCTGGTCAGGGGAGTTGTTTTCATGTGCAGGAACCAGATGTCGGGCTGCGGCTGCTCGTCCCGTAAGGTGGGACTTTCCGAACCTGTTGTTCTTATTGTCCCTGAACATCACTTCGCGCTGTGCCTCGGGGAACTCCTTGCTCTCAGTTCTGCCGCTGGAAAGCCCTGGATCTCCTTCCCTGGCAGCTCTTGGCTGTGTGTATCTTTGTGCTCAGCCTTCATATTGTTCTTTCCTCTTGTCCTTGCACTTATTTATTGAAACTTGTGTTGGCGGGTTGATTGAAGTGACCTTAGACTTGGTTTACTGAGGTCATCTTGTTACCAGATGGCATTAGGTCGGTATTATTCTGTATTCTTCCATTCTTATTCCTGGCAAACAGCTGTTTTAACTAATCCGTGAAAATGAGCCATATGTGTTGGGTTTTTCACCCCCTCCTATTTCTTTGTAATCTGTGTCAGACCGGTTCTTCTTAATTGTTCGATTCTCATGAGACCTTCTTAAGGAGAGAGTTTTGTTTATCTTGTTGGTTATTACAGTCAGTCACTTGGTAGGACCTTGGTGAACGCACTACTTTTATTTTTCACTGGATCTGAAAACAATGCATAGTTGTTACAACTAAAGTAGCTGGGCTACTGAAAACGTAGGTCCTTAGGTTGTGATAGCAAAACTGGCTCTATATGTTGTTCAGGCCTGGTGGCATGTAGTTTCATCGTTTTGCTTTAAAAGTTTCCTCTTTCTTGTATTTTCAAGCAAAAATGGGTGTAAATTATATGTACAAATACTTCTGGAGTCAGCCAATATGTTCCCGTGTAACATCATTGTTTCACCTTAGGAAAATACCTTGTACAAATGTACAAAATTCAGTTCTCAGGGAACTGAATGTTGTGAAGGTTACAGCTTGACTTGTTGAACTTACTGGATGACATTTCACCACTTAAATGAGTGAAGGGGATGACTGAAGCTTGCTAGAAAAAATGGCTGGTTTGGAAAAGTACAAGTCAAATACATATAGTGCAAAATAGTAAAATATCAAATAATAAAGAGTACTTTAACTTGATTTCAACTGCGGTGATGTAATACCTCAAATATGATCCTGATGGCTGTAGGAAGAATAACAGAAGTATTTAATATTGGAAGATGAAGCTCTTAATGAAATACCCTGATTCACTTGAGCTTGCAGTCATTAACTCTTGACATATTCCTACTGCTTTTAGCCCTTTCCTTTTTGGACTTAAGTTTAAGAATTTCATGGACTCTTGCAGCAGAAACTTTGTGTTACAGTTGTGACTTCTGTTATAGAATTGGTGTCTCTTTAGCACCTTCAGGAGCTCAGTGAAACTGAGGTCTGCTGTGAGTAGCAAGTAAAGCAAGTGTGACTCTGCTCTTGTTGACAGCCTATGACTGCCTTAACGGTTACACAGGAAACTGAAGACTTTAGTGGCTTTTTTGAGGATTAGGAAAAAAAGTTAGATATATGTTGAAAGTTATGGGGCTATTTGGGTTTCTAGAAAAAGCACATTGATTAAAAATCCTAAAGTAAGCAGAAGTGAACATCTCTCAAGGAACTGTATTTTTTATGCACCCAAGAAAAATAACTTTCTGAACATGGGTTTCCTGAACAAGTTAAGTTTCATGTAGCTGAGTTTTTAAAATGGAGCTAGACTGATAGAGCAGTCCTCATTCTTAATATTGGAATATTAGGGGGAATTCCTAATATGTGGAGCATAGTTTGGTCAGCTGGGAAATTTGATCAAGGTAGTGTTAACTTTCATGTGCTCAGGGAGGAGTATTGGCAACAGGTGTATTCAGCATGCTGCTTCCTCTGGCAGGTCCTGTCAAAAGGCGGGAAACAGCAGTTCAGGGACTTGATGAGCTTGAGGTTACATCTGAGTAGCATTGGAGTTAATGGTGGACTTCTTGCTGAATTTGCAGAGCCTTGCCTTGAACCTCACTGTGCTTCTGATCTGCAGCACAAAGATTTCCTGTCAACCACTGTGCAACAGAGAGCAATATAGTAGTGTCATTCTGTAGCCCCCCCCCTTTGCTTGTAGCTTCCAGGTTGTCTGGGCTTGTCCTTGTTTGCTTGGCAAGTTGTTTAAGACCTTAAGCTGCCCCTTCTAGGTTGGAGGAGCCTTACAAATAAGGAAATCAATAGGCAGAGCTGCGTTTTGGTTTAGCGCCTCTTATTTATTCCATCTTCAGATACTTGAGGGGCACAGTAAGCAGTGTTCTGACAAGTAAAATTTAAGTTAGCTTTAAGCCGCTCTGTGTGTTTGATTGACTAAGAAAAGAAACAGGAACACTTAGTGTTAATATATGGCCACATGGAGGTAAAGAGTGAAAAGAAAATGCTCTTTATTAAAGGAACAGCAGTATTTTCTTCTGTGAAACTCCAGAATGTCTGGAAAAGCAGTGTTTTTGATATCTGACTAAATATAACCTAGTTATGCTCTGCTTTATGGAACCACAGATCAATCAATGGTCTGTTGAGAGTGAGACTGTAGGATGTTGATATTAATGACACACTTCCCCTCAGGACAGACTTGGCTCCCCTGCAGGAAGTGGGGTGAATGCTAGGGTATAAAGTCAATGTTTTGACATGTCTGATCATAGACTTGGAATATTTGTCTTTGGAGACACAGAAACAAGAACCACTGAATTACTTCATAATTTCTAACTTTTTCAAACTTTCAAAACTGAGGGGATTTACAGGGCAAACAAGGTGGATCATCTTTCCCTAAAAAATCTTAATTTGGATAAAAAAGTAGCTATTGAATTTGATTTGAAGCTTAAAGTTGATTTTTTTGCACGTACATTCTTTAGAGTTAAATCCTTCATGTTAATTATTATAGGATGCTATTTCATGTGTTAGCCCTTAAAGTTCAGAAGAAGTTGTTCTGCTCCACACGACCTGTCCCTGAAACCTGGAGTATACCACAGACTGCTGAGGGTAATTTTCATACCTCTTGTGCTTTGTCTCTCATGGCCTGCACATTTGTTAGCTCATAACCACCACGAGTACTTTTTGCCTGTAAATCTTGGTACAATATTTTGTGTTCTGTAGTAATCACTCTTAAAATAGCGCAATACTGCTTCAAAACCGGAATGGTGTAATTAAAGGGTTAGTGGTCTGTGGAATAGGAGTTATTGAAGAGGACAGCTGGGCTGACATGGGGGAAGCCAGGAGCTGATGTCAGAGGAGATGGACAGGACAATGTAAGGAAGGAGGAAAGGATAAGAGATGAAATGGACATGGAAAACATGCGCTGTGATCTAATGGACTGTTGAATAATGGAGTGAAAGGAAGGAAAATTAGCAGTTAGAGATTATTTTCTGCAATGTTATTAAAGTGTAGTAAGTATATCCTCTGGATTGTATAGCATACAACATGGGACTAGGCTTGTGTGACCAATAAAGAAAATACCAAGTACTTAATGTGGTTTGTTTCTGAATACAAAGTATATGCTATGCATTTGCACAGGTATTTTCCCTTTTGTGTGACATTCTGGTGGAATTGTTAGGCACAAGTTTGATTTATTTTACTCAGGAACATTGTACCTCATTTGTTGGAGCACCACAACCAGCTTGCAAGTATTTCAGTACACAGTTCAGCTTTTACAACTGATAACTTTCCTAACTATGCATTTATCTTTCACCCCTCTTTTGGTCCTCTAGTGAAGTAAATATGAAAAAAAGCGCAGATGTTCATGGCAAACCTCACCATGACGTAGAGCTTCCCCATGCAGAGCTTACTTGTGGAAAACTATGTAAAAACATGATAGTATCCTGTGTCCCCACAGCTCTGCTATTTACTATCAGCTTTGAAAGAATGTACTTTTCAGCCAACACTCTTGATACCCTGAAAGTGATAACTGGTTCCTCTGTTATTTGAATGTCCGAAACGTGTTTTCTCAGCATGTTTACTAAAAATCTTATTTCTCATTGTTGGAATTACCTCTGGCACAAATATCCAGCTATGGATAAATGGAGACTCTACTGTGGGTATGGTGGGTCCAGTGTTTATGGCATACAATTTGGAGCAGCAGACCTTATGCATGGTCTCTGCTGGGCGTGATGAGCAACATCCAGTGTCAACAGACTAGTATCTATCTATCTATCTGTACATTGCAATACTGATTAAAAAAACAAATATCCAGATTTTCTAACAGGATTTGTGTTCTAGCATGCAGGGAATGTTTTTCTGGCTTTTCGTATCTGCTGTACACAGTTGTTTACCCCCATGTGGAGTGAGAGGAATTGCTCTCAGTTGTGGTGAGGCTGTAGGACAAAAAGCAGAACTTGCTTGGGATTCTTTTCCTGCTCCAACTGTTAGGACCCTTTTAATGAAGCATAGCTGCTGCTTGACCTTGCTGCCCTGAACTTGATGTTGCCTCACGTATGCCTTCAGCACTTGGGGAAGACCTCCCCAGACAGATGTGGGGAAGATACACTAGTCTCTTCAAATATGTAGGTTTTTTGTGGAGAGCTGAATGTAGCCCCTGGATATTGCAAACTGTGCAGTTGTTCCTCATACTCAGGTAAAAATCAAGATGAGAAGAGGTGAGCCTTTCCTTAAGAAAAACAGTTTCAGTATTGTGTTTTTCTCCCCTGTGTTGAGGCAGAGAATCTGTGAGCACTGTGGTGTCTCCTTTTCTTGGCACTTCATGGTTTTATAGGGCAGTCACCTGAAGTTGCTTTTAACTAGCTAGAAGGAGTATGCATTATGAATTAATAAGGTGTCAGCCTTACATGTCAGCCTGAAGTTGTGGCATGAGTGGATACTCTGCACTGTTAAAACTGATAATTAAAGGGCATTGCTATAATACCTACCACTGTTCCAGAGCCTGGAAAAAGGACTGTAGCACAAGGTGAGTGCACAAGTGAGAAGCATCTTTGAGGAAGAAGTTTCTAAAACCCTCAGTAAAGTTAAGGTCTTTGTCTCTGAAGCAATCGACGTTAATTTTCCTCATTTGTGTGGTGTCCTATGGGTGTCTGCTTTTGGCTGTGGCTGCTAGTAGGTTTCCTGTGTTGTATCTCGAGCAAGAAGTGACAAAATGCTGCTTGGGATACTCAGAACAGGGAAGCTACAGATGTGTCTGTATAGATCTATAAGAAGTATCTCTAGAGTCTGCATGGCTTTCTGTGGTGACATGCGGAAAGTGCCTGCATGCTTAGCTTCAACAAATGGTCGAAGGGAATCTTCATTCCTGAAGTCCAGATATGTTTAGTAGCTTGTGGAAAAGGACAGATTTACTCCTGCTGCGTCCCTTTCGTTTCTTTGCTCATCTGACCTGTTGATGAGCCAGTTCTGCTGACAATAAGCACTAATTGCAAAACCAGATGTAGCACAAGTACATACATCCCAGCTGATTTTATGAACCAAATTACCTCACCATGTAGGCAGACAAACCCAGGGATAAAAGCACTGGCTGGGAGACTATGAACCTGTGACTGATTAAAGGGATGTTGAACAGCATGAATTGTAGTTGTCAGCAGGCTCTTAAGTTAGTGGCAGGATCTGTGTTGCCCCAAAACTTAAATGTGTGTTAAAAATAAAGTTGAAACAGAATGGAGATGGTGGCTAAACCTGTGGTTTCCTGCACAACTTGCACTGACTCACCGTGAGTTAACAACATATCTTCCTAAAGATCTTTGTCTTCTCCCTGAGAAGAGCAAATACATTTTTTTTTATCTACAAAACATTACTAGAATTTAATGTATTTTAGTGTTCTCCCTGGGAAAATGAGTGCCACCGCATGGGTTCTTTGGCAACATTCATGGCTTGCAGTCTAGCTATCCCTAGCATACATGTCTTTAATATGTTTATTAATTCATGATGGGAATATAAATAGAACTGTTCTGTACACTCAGCTCTTGAAAGCTGTTGAATGTTACAGGAATTCTACCTGTAGTAAGCACTTCAGTGAGTGGGGTTTTGTCAGCAAAGCACAACTGGATTTTAGAAGGTGGTCTCAGTGTTTGTCTGAGGTCTCTAATCTGTTGTGATGGAATCTAATGAAAATTCTAATCCCTTTTAGAAGATAACCACTTTAACTTGTAACCAACACCCAGAGCACCTGTTCAGAATTATTTGCCTTGGACATCTGTTATAAAAGCTTCATTGCATTTTTGCAAATGGGTGTAAGCATAAAAAACTTCCTTGAGGTCAAATTTTTTTTCCTCAGCTCTTATCTGCTAACAGTAACATAAAATGGTACTCATGGCAATGAGTTCAAACACTGAAATCTGGTTAATATACTGTTTTACTGTTCTGTAGCAGTGATGGCTGGCATTCAGTTTCTGAGCAGTGTTGCATGTAGTTGCACACAAAGAGTGATTGTATAAGGTATGACTATTAAAGTCATTGGTAAATCAGAAGTTTAGCTTAGAGCTACCAGTGGTAAGGAGGCAACACTGGAGAAAGAGTAGTGTGTGCATATCTTCTCTGAATGCAGCAGTGTTTACCTTAAGCTACAGTAATTTTTTTAGCTGACAAGTGTGAACGTTGATTAAAATCTACTTGTACAACATCCACTCTTGGAAGTCTAAGGCAGCAAACTGTGTTTTGCTTTCTGCATTAGCTGCCAGCTGTAGTTACGGATTTCTTTCTTCTCCACCGTTTTAATTCTATAACCTTTATTCAGCCTGTTGTGAACATCTCTGCTGTTCTCATGACATGATTTCCTGGTGGTTTTAGCTTTGCTGTGCAACCTTCAGACTTTGTTCTGGTTCTTCTGACTGTTGAGGGCAAGTGTTTATATGAAGGACAGGGGGATTTATTTTTGTGCTCTCAGGGGCTTTTGTTTCTCTGTATTTAATCCAGGAAAACTATTACTGCTTGTATCTCCCTTTGATTGCTTGCCTTGATTTGCAGCATCTGACTCTGGATGCTGGTGACAAACTAAAATTAGCTTGCTTACTGCTGTGGCCCCCGGGGGTGTTTCTAGTTAACTAATAGTTTTCCAGAAAGACTCCAGTGCGTGTGAAGCGATTGGACTTGGAGGAGGAAGTTCTGAACTGGCTGAGCAGGAAGGGTGTAGCATGTCCTCTAGTTTATTAGTCTTTTGGCTGGAGATTTTAGCCCAACTATCAGTGCCGTAAGGCTGAAGTAAGCGATACTGAGAATGTTCGTTTTATGCAGTTTAGGTCCAAACTTAAGGATATCCCGTCACTGGTTTTTACCTCTTGGCTTTGAGATCCTGAAGTCCCTTTCATATTCTGTTAGTACTTTTTAAGTAACTTTTTGTGCTTTGATTGAAATAGTACACGTAAGAAAATCAGAAACAGGTAGTGATGGGTGAACCTTGAAAAATTGTGAAGGATGCATTAGAAAAAATAGTAAGTCATACGTGGGAAAGCTTATGAATGAATTCTGGGAGATGCTGTTGTAATACTGAGTTTGTGCTTATCCATTCAGGTGTGCTGAGAGAACTTAAAAAGTATTTGTAATGCTTTATTTCTATCTGTTACTTATACAGATAATGCATTTTTTTATATGTGTGTTCAGAAATGCATGTAACTGTCACTGTGGGTGGCATACCACTTAATTATTTAGCTAATAGACAACTGACTTTTAGAGGAAGGATCACATTGCAAACTTACTCTCTTTTGTATAGAAGGCATTTTCCTTAATTTTAATTTACCTATTTGCTAGAATGTGAGGTGTTGAAGAGGGAGAGTGTAGTTATTTACAGCATCTGTTGAAGGTAATAATTCAAAGTAATAATTACTCTTTCTCTCTGTAGGAAATACACATAAAGGAACCCATAGAAAAGGAAGTAAATCCTCGTTTATTACCAGGTAACTATTGTATATGTTTTTGTTTGTTAGGGAACTGAAGACAAGAACTAGAGGAAACTTCCTTTCTATTTGCTTTGCTTCTATTGGAAGTTACTTAGGCCTTTTGATACCTCATTTACCGTTAAGACCTTTTTTTTTTTTTTTTCATTTACAATTATTTCTTTTCAAAAAATGTTTTCCAAGATCAGGAAAGACAAAATACCAGTAAAAGTTTACAATAAACTAGTATTGTTGTATTGGGTTTCTTGCATTTCTAGGAAAGACCACGAGTTTGTCTGATTATACCTATTAAAACTTTATTTTCTTAAACTTGTAGTTCAGTTCCTGTGAATTCTAAGACTAGATCTTCGTTGACCATTATTTATGCAAACTTCTGTTTGGGAACTTTGAAATAGCCCTGGGACCTGCAAAATAAGCAACGTCCTCAGTCAAAGCTGTGAAAAATTAACCATGATGAACTTGAAATAGTTAACTCAAATGTTTCAGCATTCTTAGAGTTTAACAGAAAGGAAAATTGGAAGCGTTAACTTGTTTATTGACCGAATACTCTTTGTTGTGGTCTGTCTTTATTTTTTTCAAGTACACACTAGCAAGGTTGTTCTTTGCAACTCTGTCTGTTGTTCTTCTGCCACTTAGGGTAGCCCATGACAGAACTCCTAAACATCTGCAGTTTGGGCCATCTGGAGTAAAGTGTGGAAGGCTCTCAGTGTGCTGATTCAGGAGCTGCCTCTTAGTGGTTTTGTGTCACAGTGATGAAGTATTTTCAGATGAGTTCTGATAAGCTGTCAGGAAGCTAATGCTGAGTTTAGGATAGCAACTGAAACAATTCACTTACAAACGTCAGTTGTGTTGCAAGTCAGTGTTTCTTTTATACAGGTGAACTGCTGCTTTGTGAAGCAAGCACAGTGTACAAGTGTACACAAGAAGATGGGTCAAATCGTGGCACCTGCGGGAAACTCGTGTGCACAAACTTCAAGATTTCTTTCCTTGACGATGATTCTGCTTCAGATGATAACGTAGGAAAATGAGTTTTCTAATTGTGACCAAACAGGCTATGAAGCATGCAGTGTGTCTGAATAAATAATCACATGTTTGTTTTGCATCCCTGTGTAAGGGAAAGATCAATTTTTCAAGTGTTTTAATGTGTGCAGATTAATCTGCATGTGCATCCTCAAGTTCTTATGACTACTTTAAGTTAAAACATTGTAAGCTTAATGGGGACACTTACCTTAGATATAGTTTATAACTATTGTGAGTTGGTGAAGCTTAAGTTAAAAGAATCTGTTGTTTTGAAAATTAAATCAACAGTTCATTTAAACCCAATTTCTGACTCCTTTTCTGGTAGCAGTTGTGGAAGTGTGAGTGTCAAACATAGCTCTGGTGCTGGATAACATCTGCCTGACTTGACTTGGGCTACATCTGCAGGATTATTTCAGGGCTATACAAGACTGAATAAGCTAATGCTCAGTGGAAATGCTCTAGATATTTGTATGGCTCACTAAAGCTCCGAATTATTCCATTCAAAGTCAGGTGTTTACTGAAAAGATTTAATAGTCTAGTGCTGTTGAGCTTGCAAAATAGTGAATAAGCTAGAAGCTTCTCAAATCTTAAAAATTATTTCCATCTTGTTTCCTTTGGTTTAGATGCTCAAATCGACCTGTCAAAGGGGAATTATAATGCCACACCTTTTTTGATATGCTTAAGCATTGAAACAGTTTGGTCCATTTAGGTGATAAAAGTGACAGGAGAGCCTGGTATGTGGCTCTTGGGTGCAAGGGGATCTCAACAGTGAAGAACAGTGAGAATAATATGATCAACACACATTGATTTTAGACAGAAGTAAAATTTCACAAAGTTATAGCGTTAAAACTAAGGCTTCTGCAGCCAAATTCAGATTTTAGGACCTTCTGGAATTAAGACAAAGTTGTGGAATTTTCTAGCATAAATCTCAAGTGATCCGGAAATAGTTGGTCATTAGTGTGGAAAGTTAGTAATGACCATGCTACTTTCTGTTCTAACACTAACTTTAGACCTTGGTCTTGTAGTATGCCAAATCAACTGTATTTCTTTTAACAAAAATTCAGGATTGGCCACGTGATTCAGAGTACTGCAGACCTGGAAGTAACATGAATAAAGTTAACTCTGTTCACAGCAAAATATAATTTACTGATGTATGTACATCAGCCTTTTGGTAATAGTATTTTACATACCAGTGTTTAATTGTGGCGTCACTCAAATGCTATTTTTTAACTCTGAACTTGTGGAATGATAGAAGTGTGGGAAACTCCAAATCACTTCAAATTTGGTGACACAGTAGATAATCAGACTGTGTGTGTCTTCACTTTACCCAGTGATAAATCTGGCTATGATGTTGGAATATTTTTTGGATGCTTGTTGTTTCAAGAGACTTTGTATTTCCTGCCAGGTTTCCATAGCTAGGAAACTTGTCACAAATGGGCTTGGATTACATCAAGTTACTGTGTTTCCTGTGTATTGGGATGATTCTAGTTTGAAAAGTGACTCTCAGTAGAAATGCATGCTTTGAAGCTATTGGAAAAGTAAAAACTCTGTCTACATTTCAATCATGGCTGAGACTTAAAAGAACTATATCTGCGATTTACAAACTGTGTCTGTGTAACCTGCATCTGTCTGTATTTTAATAACTATTCTTCAGTGTTCTGCCTTACATAGCTTATAAGAATAAGAAGTGATGCTGATATTAATGTACTGAGTGCATCCTTTGCTTGTGAGGAGGTGCTACTGCTTAGTAGTGTGACATTTCTAAGAATTTTTTTTTTTTTTTTATATTCTAGGAGCCAGAATTTAAGAATAAAATTGTAGGAGAAAATGACATAACCCTGCAATGTGTAGATCAAATCTATGGAGGTAGGTCAGCTTTTCTCCTCTGAGGTGTTTTGTAGCGCTCCTTTTACATGTACAAAGTTTTTAGAAAACTGATAGATTTGTCGCTTTGGAAACTAGGATTGTGTAGTCTGGAACAAGCAGCTGCAGTTGTATTTAATGATGAAATGACAGATAGGAAATCTCTCAAAACCCAGTCTTATCCTTAAGCTTGTCAAATTAATTTTAATTTATTTGACTGAATTAATTTGATTAATTATCTTGCTGGGAGAGACTGAGCAATTCCTTCAAAGTACAATGATTCAAACCAGAGAGTGTACTGTGAAAAGTCTCTTAAGTTTCATGCACAAAAATCTTCCAGTGTATCAACTATTCCTGTAAATGTGGAGGTATTCACTTCATTTGAGCAGTAGCACTGCAGAACAGTACAGGTACCAAATTCCCAAGCAATACTTCTTGTTTGTCTAAGGGAACTTTGTTTTGTGAGATCCATGATATCTTCAACATATTAAAGGAGAGAGAAAATGAGGTTTTAATTTTCAGGTAAATCAAGGAGTGCTTGTCAGATGGTTTGCTACAAATTTGTTTTCTACCTTGTATGAAGTAATTTGAGGGGTTCAAAAGAAAAGGTTGAGTACATTAATACAAGGGTGTGCCATTCTGTGTTGTAGGATAATTGTTTTCTCTTGCTAAAACTTGGGCTTAAATTAGTTTATTGAGAATTGTGAAGAGTCAAGCAGGTACGACTGTATCAACAGATGGCACATAATCTTTTTGATATTTACTTAGGCTTTTTAATTTTACAGTTTATGATGAGAAAAAGAAACTTCTAACCGGACAGCTGAGAAAATACCCAGAAAGGTTAATTATCTACTGTAAAGACCTTAGAGTATTTAATTTCTGCCTGAGATACACAAAAGAAGAGGAAGTGAAAAGAGTAAGTATAGTAACTTAATTTGTTTTTCTATTTTTAAGCTCAGCATTGGGTGTTTAATTTTGAGGATGAGAGAAGGGTGAAATTCAGCATGAGAGATCCCTGAAACTTTAAGTATTTTCCGATTATTTAAAAAATTTGCTCTAATCACCTCTGAGAAAGTAAAAGACTGATTTCATTAAATGTCATTATGTGTAGCATTTAAAGGATCAGATGCATTGGCGCTTTAAAGAAAACTGGAACTTTAGAGTGCTACAGGAAATCAGCTTCAGCTCAGGCAAACTTGTAAAGCTGTTCTATTTGTGACGTGTAATTTCACTATATTTTAGACTTCATCCTTTTTGTTATGAAAGCTGTTAGTTTCTTGATAACTTCAGTTCTTTTGACAGGTTAATCTGAACTCCAAACTAGGAGTCTACTGGTTTTATTTGAATATGAGTAATTCTGGAAGTTGAACATATATAATACTACTTAGGCTAAGTAGGTATAGTGTCTTGCAGACCACAGAGAAAGCTTACTAGAAGTCAGTTTTCTATCTGGGGATAGAATCCATCAGTTTTGTTTAAAACCTGGATGGAGGAGGTGACCAAAAAAAAAAAAAATCACATTTTTAACACTGACAGTCTTGGTGTGTGTGTTTAGGTGTTAATTTTTGGTCCTTTTCTAGATCGTCAGTGGTATAGTTCATCATAGCCAGACTCCTAAGCTGCTTAAACGTTTGTTTCTGTTCTCTTATGCATCAGCTGCCCCAAACAACACAGGTAAATGTTTTTGTATTTTTGATCTGTTGCATAGTTAGTTCCTTAAGCAGTCTGGGATGTTTAGTATTTGAGTGCATGCTTGGCTTCTGACTCTGCCCTGCTGGCAGATAGTCTCAGAAGGGTAATTTTTCCCTTGTTAGACTTGTTTAAAATCTCTAAACTGTCTTCTGTTGGAGTCTGTGTCCTTCAGGTAGCTGCACAGAAATTTTCCAAGCAAGAGTAGCACCCCAGACTGAAAACTTACTGTGACCAATATGTGCAAATACTTTTCACGTGGCTCATCCTCAAAATACTTTGTGTATTTTATCAGTGTGGTTTTTCCTGTACTATTGCTGTGAACCAAACTTCCTGCTCTTAATTCTGAAATTATTGCATTTGCAATGGCATCGTATCAAAAAAGTATTTCCCTTTTTTGCTCTCATTTGCAAGCAATATGATGCTTCCAGGCAACTGCAAAAAAAGCATAGGTTTGCATAGCAAGATTCTGGAAGACTTCTCACTTCCTCATAAAGCTGATTTATTACATAATCTTCCCTCTTAATCAAACTGGCCTGAATAATAAAATAAGCTGAAAAACTGAAGATAAAAAAGTTGTCAGCACACTTTCTAGCGTTCCACAGTTCAGACTTCAGTAGTGCTGTTTTGAATTAGGAGCCTGATCCTCATTGCACCAGCAACATCTATTCCTTTCACAGAGGGAAGTTTTGATGTGTGCAAGGTATTAATAGGCAGTTAGCAAAATATGTCAAGGAATTCAGAATCACTGAGATGAGAAGAAACCTCTAAAGCTCATCTAGTTGTGTTCCTGTCCATCTGCCCCTGTTCAGAGTAGGGTTAACTCCAGCTGCTTACCAGGGTCATGTCCAGGTGGGTTTCAGATACATCCACAGCCCTTCTGGACAGTCTGTTACATTATTTGACCCTCCTTGTGTTACATTTAAATGGAATTTGCTGCAGTTCAGGTTGTGCATAACTGCTTTTTGTCATGTCACTTAGTCTAGATTCATCTTCTGTGTTCTTCTCCCATGCTTCCACTCACAGTCAGGTGTTTATATACACTGGGAAGATTTCTTCCCGCTCTGTGCCCCTGCTGAGCCTGCTTCTCTGCAGCCTGAATAATCCTGGCTCTGTCTCTCCTCATACCAGGTGCTTTGAGCCCTTCACTGAAGACAATGGGCCTTCACTGGGCTTGGCCCAGGAAGCCTGTGCCTGTGGGGAGCCCTTCAGCTCCCCCTTCAGTTTTGCAGGCTGAGAACAATGGTCACTTCATTCAGGTGGTAGGCTGTGGATTTCCTAATGCAGCCCAAGAATATACTGTCTGCCTTTGCTGCAAGGGCACGTTGCTGGCTCGGGTGTTTGCTGCAGGCTTTACCTCTTAACTGGTGTTCAGTTTCAGCTACAAACATCAGAAAGGCTAAGCTTTTCCAGGGAGAGACGGGGCAAATGTGGGAGAAGCCTAGTCTTTATAGCTACACTGAAGTGCTGTGCCAGAATTCTTTCATACTTTAATATCTGTTTTCAATGCTAAGTGTCCAAGTCTCATCCTTTACAAAATTGTTACAGGATAAACCAAGTAAACTTTAGAAATTGTTTCTTATGCCCCTTATGGCCTGATACTTTTAAAATTGTAACTTTTCTGTAAGAGCTCGTTAATAATGTTCTCTTTCAAGCTGTAAATTTTTCATCAACCTTATCATCTTACAGTGGAAAGTTTCAAGTCGTTGTGTCTTCGCTGGAAGTTCTAGCTCTGTTTGGTATTTCAGGGTTAGCTGATGTTGCAGGATGTTACTTAACTATGATGTGTGCCTAAAACAATTGACATTTCTCCATAAATTATATGGTTATTATACAAGATTTGAGGCTAAATCAAGTTGCTGTCATAACTGTTGCTGGGGTGGCTAAATATAATTACAGGAAAGGTTCTCAGCTGAAATTACTGCCACTGAATTGATGTAATCAATTTTCTGCTCTTATCAAGTGCCTGAGATGTTCTGTTCAATTCAAAAACTCCATAATAAAAGAATGAGCTTTAAATGAAATGCAGTATCTGAATTTTTGTAGAAAGGTTTTTGGTATGACTGTGAATTCTTCATTTAAACCTATATTTATTAGATGCCAGTCAGCAGCTTTAGAGTAAAATGGTATTTGCTGCACAGTATCCTGGATTTTAGGCTGGATGTGAGGACAGCTTCAACTTCATGGGAGTTCTGTGAGAACTGATTATTTTCTGTAGAAAAAACTATTCCTGAAGTTATTAGCCACAGCAGTATTTGACAAAAGGTTTCTTATTAAAGATCAGACATTGTGGTGTACAAAAGACATTTTTTCTCTGACTTTCTGTACACAAGAGGTTTTGCTTCCGTGCCTTAGTGGTAACCAACTCCATTTTATAGGAATGCTTTTGTGTTAAGAGTTCCTGGTAATCTGCAAAGTTAACATTATTGAATGTCTGACAGATGGAAGAAACCAAACCGTGATGTTTGATACACTCGAGGACTGGCGTGATGAGCTGGAGCGGACCAAAGGGAATGTGAAATACAAAGCAGTGACCACCAATGAAGGCTACAGGGTGTCTGAAAAGTAAGCTTGCCCTAATGAATAGTGAACCTCGGATTTGCAAAAATCAGTGCTAGTTTTGATGCTGAGGATTATACAGTTGTTTAGGGCTCATTTTAGGATCTGGTTTCCATTTTTACTTATGTAATACTTAGATTTGTGACCTCAGGAGGTGATCTTACACAACTTGCAGCTCAAGCAGGGTTAATTTCAACAGTAGGTCAGACTACTCAGGGCCTTGATCAGTCAAGCTTTGTGCAGGTCCAACTTAAAATGGAATAGGAAATATGTAGGTCTGGGACTTACATTGCTGTCATACTGCTTAGGATGACACTTTCTCTGTCCTGCACCTTTACTCTGGTAAAATTTCAAGTTAGATGCCCTAGAGATTTTTCACTAATTTAGCTAAGGGGGGCTGGATGGGGAAAGAGTACCTGGTTTAAAGTGTATCTGCAAAATGTGCTGGTGGAGGTTAAGTTGTGTTGCTGAGTGTAGCTACCAGGTTAGCTGGGTAGCATCTGTAGGTGAACCCTTTAGAATGTGTACAAAGCTTTGTATACTACTTTTGTTTTGTCAAATCTTGGAAGGCTTCACAAATCTTGGAAATGAATACCAACATTCAAACAAGTCGTAACTATTTATTTTACAACTGTCTTGAGAGACCCAAACCAAGTTTGAGAGTACTTACCTTAGTTCCTTCTCTGGGCCTTGAACATAAATAATCTTGGCTAACGCTGGAAATCCATAATATATTAAATTACATTCTTGAATTAGGATATGAACTGCTTTAAAGGCCTGGAAACAGGAGTAGTTATCTAATACTGCAAGGGTATCTTTTGAAATAACAAAGCATGAGAAAAATAAGGTGGTCTTTACAATCAGTCTTAGGGGTTACAGTTAAATGTAGTACTTAACTGCAACCTTGGAAAGACAGGGGAATGTTGCAGGGAAAATAATTGAGTTCAAGACTGGAAAAAAATACCTTGCCCAGCTGAAAATAAAGGGACAGCATTGAGGAAAATAATTATCTGGTTGGAAAGATTATTATAGCAGTAAGAATGAATATTTAATTAGCGTGTGGGCTAGAACACTCACCATCATTAAAAGAAGCTTGGAAATTGTTCTTTGTTCAGTTTTTAAGACCAAGAAACTCTCCTTTCTTATCTCAGGCTGCCTTTGTATTTTGTTGTTCCCATATGCATTTCTGAAGAGAGTATCTTGAAGTATGAAGGCAGAGGCATTCCTGTAAGTATGTGCATGGCTGAGGGTAAGAAATCTTACTGAGATGGCAAAATTTCAACTAGCATTTCAGATGTGACAGCATATTATTTCAGAACTTGTTTCAACAGTTTACATGTTGAATATCCCTGGCCATCTACTCAAGGGAAACAGATGTTGGAAGGAGAAGTGCTCAAAGTACCCTGTTTAGTGAAATACAGAATAATACGTAGCAAAGACATAACAGCAAAATATGTGTTTACTGTTCACAGTTCCTATTTTCTTACATTGGATGTCAGTCTTCCTATAGAATACAAATACTACTAGTCTGTCTGTCCATCGGCCTGTTTTTCATGAGGCTGTACTGACATCTGTCTGGGGCAGGATGTAGGACTTGAAATGCTGTTTGGATATTGCATTGGAGACCATGCATGTAAGGTGAGGGTGAATACCTCCAGTTACCTGGCTTGGGTGCTGGTAAATGATATGGCTGTGATGATGCAGCACTTCTACAAAGTCAAGTAACCCAACAGAAAAACTAGTTCTACCAGTCCAACAGAAAATAAGTTAAATATACTGGTTTGCACCCTGTAGCAAGGTGGCTTTGGCTTCCTACCTTGTAGTTTCAGAACCAGTAAGACTGAGTAGATGGAAGCAAGGAGCAAAGCAATCTCACCTGTGAAGTCTTGCCTCAGTTGCTGCATGTCTGTCAGATTTGCCAAGGAAACCCATGTTCATTTCATGCCGTTAAATTAATTGGTCCGTGGAGAAGATGGTACTGTATTGTCCTGCCTAAAGTTCAGTTCAATTTGTCTCAGGGTCAGAGACATATTACACTAGCTCTTACACACAAACAGAAGTGTTTTGGTTTGTTAGTTGGTTGTCTTTTTTTTTTTTTTTTTTTTTTTTTTAAGTTCCATCTTGCATTCATAGAATCACTGAATAGTCTGGGTTGAGAGGGACCCTTTTAAACATCATCTTGTCCAGTCCCCCTCTGGAATGAACAGAAACATCTAGATCAGGCTGCACGGAGCTCTGTCCAACCTGACCTTGAATGTTTCTGGGCATCTACCACCTCTCTGGGCAACCTGTTCCATCCAGTGTTTTTCACTGCCCTCATTTTAAAAAGTTTCTTCCTTGTATCTAAATCTAAAGTTCTAAATCTACTGTCTTTTAGTTTCAAACCATTACCCCTTGTTCTATCACAGTCCACACACGGGACTTATTAAAAAATGTTTCCTGGGCTTTCTTACAATCCCCTTTAAGTAATGAAAGGCTACAATAAGGTCTTCCCAGAGCCTTTTCTTCCCTGGATGATCAGAGCTATAGAGACGGGCTGAGATCACCTTTGTGTCTCTCCTCTGGACCTGTTTTAACAGGATAGATGACAGCATTTGTAGCTCTTCCCTCGTCCACTGTTCAGAGGCCCTGTAGAACTCTTCTGATTGTTTCCAAATTACTTTTGTGAAGCTAATGTAAAGATAGCTTGACCATATTAAAGTGGTTTGAGAAGGCAGTGGAAGGACAGTGTAGTAACTTTTTCCACTCTTGATGATTGTGAGTTTCCTGCATCCTTCTGAGGTGCACCCCTTGGTTACTGTGAATTGATAGCAGAACTCCATCTTCCCACACAAGTTTGCCTTGTGTGATACTCCTGTTGAAAACAATACTTGCTTCTCTCTTCACAAGAAATTTAAAGATGAGCTTAAGAATTTCAAGAATTATCTGTGAGTCAAGAAACTGTGTAAAGAGAAGTAAGAAGCTTAAGTAAGAAGCTTTGAGGACTGGTTTGCTACAAGGAGTACCTGTGACTAGGCAATCTGATTTAGTTTTGGAGTGTTTAATATTATATTTTGTATGCCCAGATGACGACCCTTTACGCATAGTTCACTTGGAAAGGCATATCATCGCATCTGTTGCGAGTTATCTTAAGGCTGAACTATAAGAAAAAACTGCTATCTCTGTGGAGAAACTGATGGATAAAATATATTAAGTTACTTACAAGTGCTGTCTTGCAGCAGCATATATTCCAACGTATTTTGGCCACACACTTTTTGATCAATTTTTTTTAACCTGTGAGGGCAGTTGAGAAAATAGTGGTTTTATATAATCTGACATTTTGTTTTCTTGTGTTTGTATGAATTTAGAACTCCACTTAAAACTTATAAATGGTAACATGGTGTACTGAGGCATGTAATTTTGGTGCAGGTGTAGGTTTGCTTCTAGCGATATAGCTTTTGAACACATCAAAACTCAGTGAAGCACACAGCATTGAGAAATTTCTTGTGTAATCACTCAGTCACTTAGGCAAATATTTTGTATGGGACAACTTACTAATTTTTATCACCTGGTAAATGTCTTTCTGCAGATTTGGTGTTGGTCTTGCCATAACGGTGCTGCTCTTCTCAAAATGTCTGCATTTCCCAAAGAACAGGATGACAGCACTTCACAAATGCAAAAAGCCTTCTTGGATGGGTCAGTAATAGCTATTCTGTCCACAACACTTTGCTTGGTATGGACCTTGCTTCTCTTTTTCCATATATGCTGTATCTCTTAAGCTTTCACACATCAGGAAACAAGTTCTAGATCTAGTTTTCTATAGTGGAGTGTGTTTAGGCGCTTGACTCCACGTCATTGGTCAGTTTTACAGGACTGGAGCTTCACTGGAGGCTTTTTTGTGGAAATATGTATACATGTCTGAGGGTTCTCTCTACAAACTATGGTGTGTTATTTAGGACGAGCAGCACCAAAGCCTGTAGGTGTTAAGTGCAGTTAAAGTACCATTAACTGATGGGCTCAGTTCTCTTTGCAAGTGGGAGAAATGTACTCTGTCTCTGAACATGGATTTGCAAGCTGAGTTTTTAAGACTCTTGCCATCTTCTGAGAACTAGGTTTGTGTTCTTAAATAACTTCAGACAAAGTGATCTAAAATCTCTTGAGACAACGTAGCAGTTCACTACTGCAGCTTTCAGATGTGAGGTCAGACAAAGCTTTTTCAGCTGAGGCAGTGAACTGAATTAGTTCAGCAGTTTGAAAAATGCAAAGTTTAATTTAATGGAAGGAGCACAGCTGCCTGACTGAGAATTATGGTAATGGCTTGTTGCTTTTTGGTTTTGGCTCTTTTTAACCTGTTGGGTGTCCTGGAGAGAACTTCTCTTAGCAGCGAGCTTTTAATCACTTGTGTGTACAGTCTATATATTCAACATCAGCTCCTTGCTCCTCAAAGATGAAGGGCCTGTTAATCACACAGAACTAACAGAAAGTATCTTTATTGGGTTCTTAAAACTCTTTTGTTTATAAAATTACTTGCATAGGAAAGGCTTTTGACTCTTCCTACAGAGTTTCTAATGCTTCTCATGTGAAATGGGGAACATTGTGACTCAGAACTCTAATGCTATTTCATGATGCAAAACCAAGTAAAACTAATACTGAGCTGTTACAAGGCATCAACTGATACTTTTATCCCTTTCCTGCGGTCATCTGAACTTAGGCTAGTACTGCTGATTTTCTTTGCTGTGGAGTTCTGGTGCTCTACCATTAGTATCTAAAAATATATATGCAAATTGTCCCTGAGGGTGTGATAACATGCTATTGTAACAGTAGCTGCAACTCAGGCACAAAGCTGATGTTTATAATTACAGCTTATCTTATTGAAAAAGCTGTTCAGAGCCAGATCTTCCAGCACAAGTTGTTTACTTCTTTACTACTTCACTTGCAAGAAGTATTGTATTTGACCAGTGATTGCTTTCCCTCAGTGTTTTGATCTCTGGCACCTTCCGGTAGGTCTAGTAAGCTGTGTTTCTGATGTGGATGCCTGTAGTTCTCACTTAAAACAGGTTTCTGTGCTACAACATACAGGAAACAAAGCACTCTGTCCTGCCTGGAAAAGTGCCCACAAGGCTTCACTTGTGAAGTACGAGCTAGAACAACTTTTCCCAGGCCTTGACAATAAAAAGCCAGCATGACAGCAGACATATTTATTAAGCTGATGTTCATCTGAGCTCTGGAACCTGAATGAGAGTGGATGTTCTGAGTCCAAATCAAAGCTTCATCTGGTCTGGTATTTTTTCCTCTCCTTCAAGGGAAAAAAATAGCAGATACATAGGGAAATGCAATGTATATTGCCTTGCCTGAGTCCAAATTTTCTTTAACTCGTGTGTTTCATTAGCAGACCTGGCAGCTAGGTATCAGAATGCAATTTGGTTGGTAGAAGTCAGGAGAAATCGTAAGCTTCTACTGGGAGGTTTGGGTGTTTCTGTCTATCTCTTCTTTCTGGGTTCATTTCTAGTAGCCTGCTAGTAAAGTAATTTTGGTGTGTCTAGTGAAGATAATACTAAACAAGCAGAAGTAAAAATCAAATAGTGCTTACAATATTTGTAGCTGTACAAATAGGCACGAATGTAATTTTACTGGTGTAATGGTTAAAAGCATCAAATCTTGTTATAAGCTTGTAGGCAACCTTTCAGACAGCTCTTAAAAATGCATGGATGCCATTAGCTTTCCACAGTGTCTATCTCTTGATATTACAGCTCTTTCCCAAACCATGCCTATTAACTTTGTCTTCAGTGATAATAGTTGCTGCATTATTTGACTTGTGAAGCAGAAGGCTTTAATCTTTTAATGATTTGATTTAGAATCTATAAGACAATTAGCAAACCTCCCTACGAACTCCTGAGGGTAGATGACTTGTCGAGCAGCCTTCCATCTCTGCAAGATATCCAGACTGCATATACAAGATTTAAACAGCTGTTTTTGATAGGTAAGTCAAATTTTAAAGCAAAGCATAACAAGGCTGTGCCACGTCTCATGAATGCAGTCATTTTTGCACTGTCTTGCTTTTGAGGGTGGCTAAAAGAAGATTTTAAAATGTGTAACTGAATACTGTGCTTACTTCTGGCACATTAATGAAGGTTTATTGTTCTTAGACTTAACTACCTCTTGCTAAGCTGTATCTGAAAATTACTTTTAAAGAGGGTGCCTGTTAGTTGGAATGCGCTAGCTGGAGTGAAGTTCATAGAGATTTTTTTCAGTTGTCCATGGTCCATTGAAGTTGAATGTTAAGTGTCAACCTTTACACTTTGTGCTGTGTTGAGTCTAAATGGTGATTAATTTTTGCCCTGGCTTTTGTTGTACATTAGTCACATCCAAAACATGATGCTGCGATGCTGCTTAAATTTTGTCCACTTGAAAGGAGTAAAATGGGATCCATGAGAAAGTGTACTCCAGACTTTCAGGGGGCTTTTTTGAGACTCTTTTTAACTCTTCCGCCACCATGAAACAGTACTTTGACCTCACCTCTTGACATAAGAAAGTTCCACTCCACCTTGCAATATGAGGTATTTGCCAGAGTTTCAAACTGAGGATTTTGTCCAGAATACACTGTCAAATCCGCAGTGAATCTTAAGAGCTAAAAATAAATACCCATCTATTAATGTAGTTTCTGGTAACTCATCCTTTTCCTATATCTTCCTATATGAAAAAGGCCAAAGCTTGAATTTGAGTCATTTAACATCTCTCAGGAAATATTGCATATTTGAGTGATGTGACTGTATTATTGTCTTCTATTGGTGCAAAAGGGAATGTGTTAAAACTGCAATCCAGTAGGTGTTTTTGTCTTATGGCTGTTTAAATAAGGTTTGTTAGTAGACTGTACCTTACTGAGTATAGCACTATGCACTGACAAGTCTGAGAAAAACATTCGGGTAACCTTTTGCAGAAGTACTAAGATCTTACAGAAATTTACTGCCTCTTTGCTTTCTTTTAAAGTCTAAACATGTTAACCATTATTTGTGTCCTCTACATGCTTAGCTAATTTGGTTTAGGTAACTTGACCTGGCAATGTGCACTCACAGCCCAGAAAGCCAAACATGTCCTGAGCTGCATCCAAAGCAGGGTGGGCAGCAAGGCAAGGGAGGTGATTCTGCCCTTCTGCTCTGCTCTGGTGAGATCCCATCTGGAGCCCTTCATCCAGCTCTGGGGTCCTCAGCGTAAGAAGGATGTTGAGCTGTTGGAGTGAGTCTAGAGCAGGGCCATGAAGATGCTCAGGGGATTGGATCCCCTCTACTATGAGGACAGGCTGAGAGTTGGGGTTCTTAAGCCTGGAGAGGAGAAGGCTCCAGGGAGACCTTATAGCACTGCCCAGTACCTAAAGGTAGTACCTAAAAGTACCTAAAGAAGACTGGAGAGGGACATTTGACAAGGGCATGTAGTGGCAGGACAAGGAGGAGCAGGAAGGTTTAGATTAGATATTGGGAAGAAATTCTGCAAAGGTGGTGAGATGGGTGAAAACTACATGTACTGTGAGGAGAGCTCACTAGGGAGCTTTGAAGGTGCATTCCTATGCTTTTGTAGAGAACTAGTTTCTATGGTCAGGGTGAAAAGACTTGGGGAAAGGAAGACTTCAAGTGTAGTGAACAGGGTGAGGGGCAGAGGCATGGGGGCAGAACAGCTACAGGAACAAAATAGATAATGTGCCTTTGTACTTGAGGATCATAGATGAAAGATGCAGAAGAGACAAGTGTATATAGGCTGGAATTAAATATTGGAAGTGTATGGAGAGACTTTGGGAGGTGAGCAGTTGCACAGAAACATGCAGAACTGAAGCTATCCTGGGAAGGGTGGGAAGGAGGGAAGTGTGGTATGTATCAGTGGTTTCTCAGTAGTAGAACTGTCAGACCTTGGGCTTCAAGGTTTGGCTCATGCAGGAAAGGCAATGTATTCTGGTTTTAATTGACTGCATCAAATTGTGAGAGCTTTCAAATTTCTGTTTACTGGCTTTGATAGAAATAAAAACAATGGAGACTTAGGTTACATTTTAAAAATTTGTAGAAATTCTAATGAAATTTGTAAGACTTTAATAACTTTGGGGTATGGTAATTGGCCTTCCAGTTTGTTAGCTGTTCTTTTTTATGTATTTTCATGAATCTTCAGTTGCAGTGAAAACTGTTTAAAACCTTCAGGTAGTTTTACATTCCATAAGTTTGTGTAACCTACTTGTAAAACCCATTGACATTTCTGGCTCTGAGGGTAATGGCTTTCAAAATCCAGCCTCCTTATGTTAAGTTTTATATAGATCATCATCTCTGAGTAAATTTATTTTCTTGTCCTTTCACATTTTTTCATCAGGTTTATTTACCTGGTTTGATTGCTATGAACCTTCCGCATACTTTTTCTAAAAGCTTATGGTGCTGTAAAACTTTACTGGTGTTTGTAGGACTGCTTTGTTTCCTTATTTAGTTATAAGGTGTCAACTTTAACACTGATTGGTACTTGTTGACTCCTTAGTATTGCTTGGTTTATATTGGTTCATAACTGAAGGGTAGTACCATGGATGGCTATTAATTAGCACTACATATATGTGAACAAACCAATTTTTTTGTTTTGGGTTTTTTTGCAGATAACAGTACAGACTTCTGGGCAACTGATGTAAAATGGTTTTCATTACTGGAGAGCACAAACTGGCTAGAGATAATCAGGTTTGCTATATCCTCAGCTTTCTGTGTTTCAAATTGTTGATAAATACATTTTTAGTGGATTTTCTGACTGGTTTCTTGAAATATAACAACATTCTTTAGCACCAGTAGGAAAAAGAATTAACACAGACTTACGGTCCCATTTATATATCTTTTTTCTGCAGCTTGAGACAGTGTTTTTCACAGTGCAGGTTTGTGTTAAGCCTCCCACAGTAAAGGATGTGAGGAGCAGCAGATCATTCCAATAAATATTCTTCCAGCAAACCTATTAAAAATTATAGATCTAGTAATTTCCTTCCTGCACTGTTATCCTCTTGTGATTGTTGAGCCAAGCTAAACAATCCTGTTTGTTTCTTGCATGAAACCTGTTCCATGTCTCTGACTAGCCTTGCCATTCTTCTCTGTACTCTCTACTTCTGCAATATCCTTTAGGACGGGATGAACTGCAGTGTTCAAGATGTTAGCCCACCAAAGGTTTATAAAAAGACAGTTGTTCTCAGTTTTGTCCCCTTCCTGTCCTGATTGTTCCTCAAGTTCTTTTTTTTTCTTCTCTCAGCAGTCCACAGTGAGTAAGTGTTGGAATGATATTGGCTAACTTAAGGCTTGTTATAGTGGAATGCTGAGGAGTTTTATTTGTTTTCAGTGTTGCTTTGTGCTAGCTCTTTTATCTGTCAGTTTATTTGTGATCAGCTTGTTAACCATGAAGTGCTTCTGTAGTCAGCTCCAGTCCCCTCCAGTCTTAATAAATATCAATAGTTAGCAACTCATTAATTCAGGATTTAAATGTGTGTTTAATAAGAGGTTCTAGTGAAGAACATGTGTTGAGGAACTCATTGACATAACCAAGAGGACAAGTTTAAAGTGTAAGTCAGACCAAGTTCCTATCCTTAGGTTGTTTGGAGACTGGTCATTTCCATACTTGGATCCAGTTACTTCCTGGATTAGCCTGTTCTTGGCTCTTGCAGTTTGTAGGAATGCCCGCTCAGCAGTTCTAGATGCTAGAACAAAGAATCTTACAAGTCCACACTTAGGAAGTTAACTGTCTGCTTCTACTAGTGACCTAAGCAGTTGCAAGAACCCTAATTTGTGTGCAAACTTTTGCTAAAAAAAACCTACTTTATGAAGATTTAGACCTAGAAACCAACAGTGTTACATCTGTTTTTGTGATCTGTAATTCCACTCATTTTTCCTTGTGTGATGATAATTCTGAATAAATTTTGTCTGTGTGTTTACAAGATCTGATTGCTCATCCTTCCCTCTGCCTCTTAAAACCAGATTATGGAAGAAATGTGTTATGTAGGACATGAGAATTTAAATGAAGTGATGTTGACTCCTTCCAAAGTAAAGATCAGGCTCTTAGCAATTGTAATACTTCAGTGATGGCTGCTGTTGGTCCAGAATAAAGGGTTTCATATAACAACTGGAAGTGCATGATCAGTGGGCAGATAAGATGCTCCTGAAGCTAAACAGTTCTTCATTTACACTAGCTGAGCATGGGTTTTGTGTTTTAAAGGAATAGTCAAGTTTCAAGTATGGCATTCTAACCCTGCCTCAGGGACACTAATGTAAGAAACTTAATTGTAAAAATGCCATGAAAACATTACTTAACTTTTCGTGTACCACAACAGGAGAGTCCTCAAGAAAGCAGTAGAAGTTGCTGAGTGTCTTGAAAGGCAGCATACAAACGTTCTCCTTATAGGTAAGAACTTAATCAAGTTGTCCTATGTATTTATTTTTTAAAATTTATTTTTATTCATTTCAGTTATCTAAGCTGTAAGCTTATGGTAGGGACTTGGTAGAATTCATAAAGTATTCAAGCACCAGACACCTAAATCTCTCATGCTTCTGGAAATGATTCCTGTAGTTAAAGAAAACTGGTAAGCATAGTTCCATGCTAAGAGAAATATGATGTGAATGAGAACTGCTGATAAATTGGCAGGAAAGCCATGCATAAGAAGAGGCAGCATTCCTGCTTGCTAATTTATTTTATTAAAGGTCTCCCAGACTCCTTGCTGTACTTTAAGAGGGAGTGTGACCATATCTACACAGAGGGCCATCAATGTGAAAAGTTTGTAAAAGGACTTTTCTATGTTCTAGGTACACACTGAATACTACGTTGTCTCTTCATTAAAAATAAATGAAAGAATATGCTTACTGTACACATGTTGAGTAGTTTGTTTTCCTAGATCGAGTAAAGTAATCACACAGGAAACCAAACTTAATGTTAACCATTAAGTTACTTTTGGGTTGGTAACTAAGTTGGGTTTTTTCCACATGTTGCCATTTGAGAAACCTAGCACATAAAAAAAGGTGGGTTTGGGAGGCAGCTGAAAGATGAAGAATGAATATTGCATGAGAAGGCAGTTTCACACCTTGTGGAAAGATGCATGGAGGATAGGAGGGGTAAGGAGGGATAGCAGGACTGGTGTGTGTGTGGAGTGTGAGACTGCAGGGTGAAGGCATCCAAGTTATAATAGTAAAAGCCTGGGGTTTGCAGGTTTTATTGTCTCAGTATTTTCCTACTGTAAATATATAGATAACCTTACATTTTTACAAACAGAAATACTGGAAACATGGATTAACTTCTCTCTGATGGTGTAACACTTGCAAAAAATTCTGTTTCTCTGATCTTGAAATACAGTTTTGTTTATGCTAAGATAGCAACGCATTGCTTTTTTTGCACAAGGTTTTAGGAATGGCCTAGTAGATAATATGGTTTCTGTTCTCTTCTGCAGAAGAGACTGCTACTGATCTGTGCTGTGTGATCTCTAGTCTGGTTCAAGTGATGATGGATTCATACAGCAGAACAATGTCAGGGTTTCAGAGCCTTATTCAGAAGGAGTGGGTAATTGGAGGACATAGCTTTTTGGATCGCTGTAACCACTTACGCAAAAGTGAAAAAGAGGAGGTATGATTTTATTACGTTCCTTGCTTACTACTTACAAGTTTACTCAGTGTAAGGAGGGATTTAACTGTTAGCCCAGAAATTACAGTTACTTAGGATCTTTTTAGTTTTGTTTTATGGGTTGATATTTTTACAGCTTTACTATTTTTGCTATTTAGAGGTCAGCAGTATCTTCAACTTAATTTTATATTTGTTCTCTTTAATCTTGCAGACTTTTGAAAGTCATGTATCTTCTGTCCTTGAAAACTGTTAAATGGTAGTAGTTTCCATAGAAATAACTCAAATTAGTTGCCTATTCTTGTAACATCCAGAGATCAACTTCTCCTGATTTTGCAGTCTCACCTCTCCATGTTTGTTTATATTTTGGGATTAGATCAGATGGCTATACAGAATAGAAATAATAGGTGTAAACTGCTTGGTTCTGATCAAGAATTGCTATAAACTAGTTTTGCTTTGCCAGCTTTAATGGGCTGCACAGTGGCATCTTTCAGGGTAGAAAGGGCTCATGTCTTCTATCAGAGTTGGTCAAGGGTAGCTCAGATGATACTTCTTCAGAGTTCAGCCAAATGTATGTGTAGTAGTTCTGTAGTTAACCAGGCTTCTTGCCTTAAGACTTGTATTTGGAGACACTAAATACTGTAAAATAAATAGGCTTCATGATGGAACAGGTTTTTTTCCTGAAACTGATGCAATATTTTCTTTACTTAGGCTCCTGTTTTTCTGCTCCTGCTAAATTGTGTTTGGCAGTTGGTACAACAGTATCCTCCAGCATTTGAGTTCACAGAAACTTACTTAACTGTCCTGTCAGACAGCCTCTATGTGCCTGTTTTTAGCACTTTCTTCTTCAACTCCCAATATCAAAGAGATACCAGTACGGTAAGGATTTGTTGTTTTGTGGATGCAGAGTGTTGGAGAACAAGTTTGACTAAGAAGCAAGGAAAACTCAAGAAAGCTGATTCCCTAGCAGCACCTCTTTTCAGACTTATCAAAGTGCCCTGAAGGGTGAATGAAGCTAACTTTGGCTGTAAGGAGTCGAGTTCAGGATGTAGGAGTTTATGATGACAGAATGAATCTGTTACTTCTCATGTGTGGCTGTAGTTTCATGTTTATTGCTCTTCAATAAAAACAGACCTCCTTAACCTAAGAGGAATATCTGGGTGTCCTTTAGGATAGGTTATCTATGAAATTCTTGTGTAGTATTTTCAGTTGTAGTCCAAAATCAACATTTGCTGGTTTATATTTGGTTTACGCTTCTCTCCAGACTAAAAATCTGGAAGCAATGCAAGTATCCTCTGCAAGGCTGCACAGAAACTTAAAAAAAACAAAAAAAGGGGGGGAACACCACTGTCTTTTATAAATAAATTGTTGATCACAAAATCTAAATGAATAGCACTGCATAACTGCAGTGTCTAACATTACCTGTGTTTGAAGAATCTGTCTCTTGCCAAAGTTTGAAACTTTTTTTTCTTAGATTATTTAACCTTATTTTCAACTGTGAAAGTCTAATCGCGCTGTTGTTCACTTACTGAACACATAGAAAGAAAAGAGTGTTGTTGCAACTCTGTAGCCTCTTCTCTGAAAAGCCAGTTTCTTAATTTCACCTTGACTTCGTCTGAATTCCTTTCTAACAGTATTAATTGTAACCTGTTTGTTTTGGCAGAGTGGTGAAAGCCTCAAGACACAAAGTGGTCCTTTCAGATTTCTTACTGTGTGGGACTGGTCTGTGCAGTTTGACCCCAAGGCCCAAGCTTTTCTGAACAACCCCTTTTATGCAGAGAAACCAAAACCAGATAAAAGTCAACGGAAAACTGCACGATTCAAAGTAAGATATGTGCTACTTAACTTTTTTTTTTTTTTTAAATGATAGAAATATTTTGCACATCTCTTATTTCAAATGTACTCACACTGGAAGTATTGGTACAAAGGTGGGGGTTTTTTAGCTGATAAAATACATGTACACCTCAGATTCACCTGCATTTTAAGAACCCAATTTGCATTCACCTCAGTTGTAAATAGCTGTTTTACAGCAACTATTCATAGCCATGAAGTTAAGGGCTTTTTCTTCATACTTTTTGGCAAGTGTAGTGGTAAGTCATGAGATTTAACGTTCAGGTTAGTTACATTGGCACGTTTGAAGGGAGTTTATTTTGTTGTTCCACAGACTAAAATACATATCAGGTTTATAACTGCCTCCCTAATTTTGTCTGACTGTAACTGGAGTGTGTGTGTGTGCACTCGGAGAGGGAGAGGGACCAACAGCAAAAACTGTCTGGGGTGTGAGAGATTATGGGTGGGCCACCTCATTACTGGAAAGTAGCACAAACTCAGGAAAAAACTGAGCTTGGAGTTGACTTGGAGTAACCTCTTTCAATTGAAATTTCTCCCTTGGTTAAATTCTGTACTGTACAAAGCATTCTCGAGTGAGGCATTGCCTGTATCATCTACAGCATTAATCTCTTATGCAATAAGAGAGGTGGAGTAAGGAACTGCTGCATAAACACAAATCAAGTGCTCTTGATTTGTGACTAGCTTAAATTAAACAGGGAGGTTTTGTAGTACTTGAAAGGATTTGGCTTTTTCAGAGAAGATTGCTTTATCAGTGTTACTTCATTGCTATAGTTAGTGCAGGGAAGGTATCTGGCAATACCGAGTGTGCTCTGTGAGGTTTTTGGTGTATTAATCAAAATAACAGTTTAAACACAGCCACTGCTTTGCTATGTAGTTGAAGTGACTTTACTGCTTGCAAGTAGTTTCTGAATACAAGATTTTCTTTCTCTCAAAGCTGCTTTCTGAAGTCCCATCGATATTTATCTCAGTGTTTCTCTTGTCTTTCCTCTTAAAGCATCAACGGCAGCTTTCTTTGCCACTGACGCAGGCAAAGCCTTCCACAAAGAGAGGATTTTTCAGGGAGGAAACAGATTATTTAATTAAAAACATTCTGGGTAGAAGAATTGGCAAGTTCATAAATTCTTCAGATGAGCCTCCCAATAATTTAAGGGAGTTCTATGATAGCTGGCACAGCAAACCTATTGACTATCATGGCCTTCTGTTACCTCGCATCGACGGCCCTGAAATCAAAGTGTGGGCACAGCGGTATTTACGATGGATCCCCGAAGCCCAGCTTCACGGTGGTGGAACAATAGCTATAACTGCCAAGATTCTGGACTTGATGGAGGAGGTGCAAAGCTTGCAGGTGAAAATGGATGAAGAACATAGTCAAGCTGTTTCTGGAGATGTACATTCCGTTACCACTCCGAGAAATTCTGCCCGTTTGTCATCCTTGTTTCCATTTGCTTTACTCCAGAGACAGTCTGTCAAACCAGCTTTACCCACCAGCACCTGGAAGGACTTGGAAGGTGAAGATGATTTGGTCAGGAGGGATGACGAATTTCTTGATCTAACTGGGGATATGTCATAACATGTATATAGATTACAGTATGGATTGTATGTGGCTAAGCTCTGAGTTTAAATGTTGTGCTGTATCTTCATATATGGAACTTGAGCATCTGCAACCTGTTTAGTGGGTTTGTGGGGTTAAAAAACCTTGATTGGAAAGAACTACTTGGCATAATTAACTGAGCGTGTTTTGAACTTCCATTTCACTCTAACAGTATTTGTTGCTGAAACATATTTTTAGCATAGGTGTAATAAAAACAGGAGTCATGGCTGGCGTAGCCATGTGGCCACTCTGTTTAAAAAAGAAAAACAAACAATAAAGAATGCTTTCTGCTGCAAAGTGGAATACTAAATGCATACAGCAACAATCACACTATCTTAACACCTCTTCCCCTTATGCTAAAAGTACTGGGAATGGAAGTTCTGTGACGAGTAACTTAATATGTCTGCATCCCCCCCCCCCCCCCCATAAAATAAACAGCAAAAGGTGCAACTAACTGTGCATTCACAGATCAGCTTTTGACAGCTGAGGAATAAACTTGTGGTCACCAGGGGTTTTCTGTCTGCTGTTGCATCAACAGAAGTCATGTGCTTGCCCCCTCCCCTCTGACAGTGTTTTGTCTGTGTGGTGTCACAGTCGCAGGTTGGCTGCTCTGAGCCTGTGCATGCACTCGGCTTAGGGTGAGATGCAAGAGCTTGATGACACATTTCAAATCTTAGTGCTGCTGTGCTATATGCCCTTGCTGCCTTGGAGTATTACATTTGCTGGTAATGTTAAGAAGTAGCCTGACTATGAGATTCTGGTTTGCCACAAGTAGTTTTTCTCCTTTGAGTAGGGTGAGAGTTTCATTTTTAGTTTCCCCCATTGATGCCAGTTGCCTTTAAGGCTTTCTGTAGCTTGCACTGAGACCCTCCACATAGCAGGGAAGACTCTTTTCCTGTAATTCTGCAGTGAAGCAGGATTTGCAGTCTGTTGCCACTTGCCATGGGTTGGTGGTACAGCTTATGAATGTGGCATTTATACCATAGAACATTTGCATCCTGTTGCTGGATGTTTTAACAGTACCTCAGTGAAAAAAGCCATAAAGAAATGCCTGTTGACTTGGATCTACTGTGTGTATGTTTATATAAAAGTATTTTTACTGCAAATAATTGTCCTTTGTAAAGCTGAATATTATTTGACTGTCAAATCTATTTTGAACCCTTAAATTCTAGAATATGCCAAGAATGGATTCAAGTCATAAAATCAGTTACACTGAGAGGTTATACATTGAATATTTTCTCTGTTCTCATAGCAGTTTAGAAATTCATGCTGGAAAACTTAGCTGGTGGGTAAACTGTTGCTTAAATTTGATCAGCTCGGTGAAACTGGGGATATTAAACTTTGTTACTGACTTATCACTTCACACTGAGTTGTATTAATGGATAGCAACAATTCATCAGCAGCCCTCTAAAAATAATTTTTCATAGGTTAGAGTAAATGTATTAATAGGGAAAGAGGGAGAGCTTGATGGAGCTATGCCAGACTGAAGCTTCCCATCTCTTATTGCCTTAAGTCTTAGTGCGAGGACAATACTTGAGTTTGTAGTGTTTTATTTAAAAATACACTAGTACTTATGCTTTCTTCTGTGATATGTATGATCTTACAGCTAGGACTCGCTAGAAGGGGCTGTACAGCACATTTCCTTCAGACTTAGTTGTTGTAATTCATGTGACTCATGTATGCAATAATACTTTGCATGTTGAATGAGCAGTGTATTGTTATGGTGAAGAAACACTTGTCATTCTAAGGTCATTTGGGTTCAAGGGTGGGGATTTTTTTAAACTGCCATTAGAAAAAATATTAAAATGATTTTTCTATACTTTTGATCAAACTGTTGTAATATTTCAGTCATGAAGATTACATATTTATATTAAAGAACAGATGTTGGACATTTATTTGTACATAAGTTATCAGAAGTATATATAGAAGAGAAGCATATATCTGGAATTGAACATAGGAACACTTCTAACATAGAGTAAATACCATTGTTACTGGTTTTCTGCACTGAGGGATTGGAAATGTACTTCATATTTTTACTCCAAGCTTCTGTTTATACCTCCCAAGTTTTAACACTGAATGCAAGCTAGAAGGTTTTTACCTTGTTACTTCCAACGGGCTGTTTGAAGAGTGTCAATAAAATATACTTTGAAACACTTGTCCTGAAATAAGAATGTATGTTTAAAGTCCTAATTTCCAAATGATGCATTAAATCATAGGCAGCTTGGCAATCCACAGTGACAAGGCTTTTCTGGTTTAACCCTGTTTTTACAGACTGGTACAGGGAGGAAGCTGTGCAGTTTTGACCGGGCTGTACTTCCTGGAGAGGTGCTGTTGGCATAGGAGAGAGTAAAGTTCAGTGTAGTGAAGTAGGATGGCTGTGGGAAGTTACTAACATAAACTAGAAGCTGTCCGCTGAATGTCTGTATTTGGGGAGTTATTAAACACTGTTTACTTTGGTCTTAGCAACGTACTCCTCCCGTATCCAGAATAAACGTTGTTCTTACATTGTTAAACTGAGCCACTTCTTGAAATCACCACAGTGGGGTGTTTCTCAAACCAAATGTGTGTTTGAGCAGGGACTGAGAGGTGGTCACAGTGAGCTGTGGAGTACAAATCAAAAAAATTCCAGGTTTTTTTTTTTTTTCAAGATACTACAAATTACTAGCCCCTGCTCAAAGCCAGCACTTGTGCAAATCACACATTTCAAAAACTGGGCCACTTGGGGTATTACCTACAGCCTGTGCCAGGCTTGTTCTTGAAGCCCTGTTCAACAATAGGTGGTGCAGCTGCTGTGGATCACGTTGAAAATACAAGGTGTGCCTCTGCCTCACCCACAGCTTCTAAAGACCAGCAATTGTACTTTGACCAGTTGACTTTGATTTAAGACTGTATTCACTATTGAAAATGTTCAGCTATTGATGCGTAACAGATTGGAATGCAAACATGTACTTTATAAAGGTGCTTACAGCCAGTTTGGCCTCCTGATCTCTTGCTCCAGCTAAAGCTTTTTCCATTTGTGCTCAAAGCATGGAAGCAGAACTTCAGGCGGTAGCATAATACTTTCTGCTGAGGATTTCTTACAATGGATTAGTTTTGTCACACCCGAGGTCACCTTCATTCTAATCCTTAGCTGGAGACCTCATACACAGTATTTACGGCTTGGCACTTCTTTGAAAAGAGCTGGGTTTTGTGTAAAACTCTTTAAAAATTAAGTGGGACGGACTTCATTTTCTGGGACAGGAAGGAGATTTGATTAGGGATAATCTGAGCCTAAGACCATTCTATATACAGAACTATACTTCCACAGTGAATTGAGCAAGGTGGGGGAGTGGAAGGGGCAAAACCCTTCTTACCATCTCAGGTCCTTTTCATTGGTTTGTAAATGTGACAAATGATGTTTTCAGCATTTGCAGGGTGAGAGAACTTAGTGGGATAGTAGAGTTACCTAGGAAAGGAGTGGACACAGAAGTTAAGGAGAGCTGATGTTTGAGCTGGAGAAATACTTTTGTGGGGAGGGCACTCCTATGCTGAACACAAAGGGAGTAGAAATGGGGTTGTTCAGGCTGCGTTAGAGGAACATGGTAGAGACTACACACAGTTCTGAGTCCCAGAGGACTCCCCCTGCTTGGGAGGTAAGTTTGACCTGAGTCAGAGCTTTAAACTTGCTGTGGAGGCTGAGAAGAGGTTAATAGAGGACTGCTGATATCTTGGCAAGTGTTGTTCTGGGCAAGGGATGCCTGGTGCTGCAATGTTTTGGGCTGCTGTGGAGTCTTGTGCTCATATGTGAGCCCTGTGGAACAGTAAACGCTGCTGCTTGATTTGTAGTGTGTTACTCTGTGTTTGGTTTCTCTGTTTATTGTTTCAGCAATCCAGTAGAGTGAAGTAGGTACTTCCCTTATGTTATGCTTAAAGCCAGAGGATAACACATACCTAGGAAATGCGTTTGGAAACTTAATTTGTGAACAGCAGAACTATGAGGTCTAATTTTGCAGGGCCTTCTCTTGGCTGGCCATACCACAGTTCCCTCTGCTTTGTTGTTCCTTCTGGCATTTCCTGCCCTTGTTCGTACAATAGCATCTTCAGTCTCCATCCCTCTCCTCTCTGTTCCTGAGTCCTGTGCTGTACCAGCAGTTCACAGGTTTGTCACTGCTGCTGACTTGCTGGACAAGACAAACTCAGTGTCTTGGTTCCTGGAGGACCGAGTAAATACACGTGACTTGATCGGGCCAGGCCACGTAGCCCTCAGACTGACTGCTGGAATCCAATAACCCTGGAAATAATTTTTTGGCAAAACCCATCAAAATTACCTGCTCGTTTTCAAAGCAGGTGGGTGGAGAGGATATTGACAAGCTGCCCTGTGTGGTTACTGAGGAAATCAGGGTGGGAGAATGGAATGAAACCCCCATGCCTGCAGCTCAGTCAGGATTCAGATCTGCAGTTCTCGAGCTAAAAACAATGCTGCTCTCAAATAGGAAAATCTGCTCATTTACAGTCAAATCAGGTATCCCAGTTTTCTCCATGCAACCTTTTTATTTTATTTTTTTTATATCTTGCATATTATCTGGTTTTGTGCTCTGAAAGAAAATTTTTGTTTCACTGTAGAAGCCGAAATTCAGGATATAGAGCTGTTTGGTTTCCTGGAAACCAACTGACATTTCTATGAGTTCTGAAAGGTCAGTTACAATCCTCACTGTTATTTTTACTCCCTTCTGAAGAAAATGTCCAATTAAGAACAGCTAAGACTGCTAGAATTAATGTACAGTTTTGCTAATAAAAAGTGTAAATTTTCAAGTATTTTACAAATACTAGTGAATGTCAGTGCTTTGTGGGCTCACTTTGCAGTCAGTGGGACTCATTTCCTTTCGTGTTTTAGAGACTTCTTTTTAAAGTACATTTATGCATTAATGTGTGACAGAGAAGCTAATTTTATGCAGAGGGTGTAAGTGCTCATTGCTTCATGTTTTGGTGATGATGCAAGAAGATATTTCAACTTTCACCGTGACCCCAATTTATAAATCAAAACAGCATGCTCCTCACCAGCCTCCTTGAGTTCATGATGAACCCAGTTTGTTTCTCACAAGCCACTTCTTGCATTTTCCAGTTTCCCAACCCGGATTTTTCCCTGTGGCTTCGCTCTTAAACAATATTTCTTGCTTTCCTGATGACTGTTCATTCACCTTTGGAAAAGACTGGTTTTATACCTGCCATCTATACTTAGTCTTTCCTGTTGCAGGGGGTGGTGGGAATATCTGAAAGGCAGACAAAGAGTACTACAGACGACTTAACCAGTCTTCTCAAAGTACAAGGTCCCTCTCTTCCCTGCCAATATGGAGCATGGCAGCTCTGGAAGTTGCCCTGTAATAATAATCATCATTATCTGGAGTAAGTAAAATCCTCCTGGACAGCATTTTTTCACAAACAAAGACTGCATCAAATTAAAAGCAGGGTGATAATCCCGATAGTAGATGTGTCTTCTAATGCAGCACATCTCCTGTAGCTTCAGTACTTTGCTGTGACAGTTTGGGTTTGGGTCTGGGTCACACCCAGTGTGGGGCAAATGCAGGCAGGTGCCAAAGGGGGCCGTGCTAAGCACTGTTAGCCTCATGTAGCTGCCAGCTGATTTAATGGAAATAAGAGTTTTGCTTTTTTGGGTTAGGTTTCTATCAGATCACCCCATGAGGGTTCAGGGGGAAAGGAGGGGAGCAGATGGTTTGAGGATGTCCCTCTCAACAGGCAGCCCCCAGTCAAAGCAGACAAGGTGGAACCACAGGAGTAGGAAATTGCTCTTGATGTGCTCTTGATGTTGTTGAAAAAGAGATAAATCCTGGGAACTACAACTGAAGTGTGGCTAGCTGAAATGGTATAAATAACATGCCCAGCCAACTCCAGCTACTTAAAACTTCTGAGGAAAGAAAGAATAAAAAACCACAACCCAAACCAGCTTTGTTTAGAGGCTGCCTGAAGAAGCCTTACAGCGTGATTTAAAGTGTAGTTGCATTGGATCTGGCCTGCTTGCCACAGTAGGAAGGTAAGTAATGTAAGCAAACCCAGTGAATTCAGTCTGTGGCCATCCAACACGCTTTGATGTTCTTCAGGCCTGTAGTTCCTTAGGCTGTGCCTTAGTTTGGATGGCAGAGGTTTTAAATGCCATCATCCTGCCTGGGCTGTGAGTAAGCAGTGACAGAGGGCAGCTGTTGAAAAGTAAAAATCATGTTCTGGCTTGTAATCTAAAACCAACCATCGCTCAGCAGGTGATTTTTTGATTCCTAGGGCATTCCTGCTTTGCTTTTCTAAACTCCAGCCACACAGAGGTAAGCTGATTGGTTACTCCCCCACACTCCTTGAGCATATTTTCCTTAACTTTTTATTTAGACTTAATGCAGGTGATCTGCTCTGTCCATATGCCACCCATTACCTCTCTCAGGTGTAGGATATAGTACTCCCCCTAATTTTCCATGGAAATTTATCTACCTAGTGTTGTTCCAAAGGCAGTGGCCCTTTTTGTGGTTCAAATTGCAGCAGAATAGCTATCTGGCAGAGATGATGAGAAAAAGGACAAGTTACTGAAATGATATACAGTAATAGGAAAACCACTACTCAGTGGCTTGGTATTAAGTAGAGGCTACATGAATATGCAAACCTCTGGAGTTCTGAAGGTAATAATGAATGCTAGAAACAGCTGAAATACAATTACTGGGGACCTAGGCTGACTTAGGCAGCAGGAAATGACTGAACATAAATGTTTTTTTTATAATCTTTGGATCTTACTAAAGTAATAATAGCTCTGCTTATGCTGGCATTAATATTCTGTCTAGGCTGATCAACATCCTCCCTCCTCCTTGAACGTTTTCCCCCTCAGTTATTAATATACAACCTGCTGCTTTCCAGCTCTAGCCTCATGAGGCAAATGTCTCCCCAGCTGCAACACAGAGGGAAAAGTTGACTGACACCCCTGCATTTGTCAGAGGACCATTGTTAATGGCTGTTCCCTGCCAAGAAATTTCTTTTAAAAAGTTACATGCGGTTAGTAAAATAATACCTGGATGTATCAATCTAGAGTTGAAAAAGCTAAATTTAATCCCAGAATTGAAAAGGAATTATTTAATACATCTGAGCTCTTTCAAGTGAGGGAAGGAGGATTAACTCTTTCCATGGACATGTGAGGGAAAGGAAACACTGTTTGGGTGTCCTCCTACATTCCACGGAGGTCCACGTGGGAACAGACATCCACCTGAGTTCCGTTTGCTGGAGTGGGTGGATGACCAAAGGAGGTTGTGACCACATGGAAAGCCCTTTTCTTGTATGTTCTGCCCTGCCCTGTTGAGGAGAGGAATGACAGAGTGGCCTTGGTGGGCACCTGCTCTCCAGCCAAGGTCAACCCACCACAATCACTTAAACAGTTGCACCCTTTAACAGTATCTGTTTGACTATGTGATCTTTTTGAAAGCTTCTATGGTAGGATTTTCAGTCCCTTTAAGTATGACTGAGTTTAAAAGATGTTAAAAATGTATTTCACACATCTATACTAGCTTTTGTTCAATTCATTTAACTATTGATCTGCCAGTAGGTGGCCACACTCGCAGGACAGTCTCGTTCAGTTAAAACCACCCACTGATTGGTATTTCCCCAGTCCTCTGAACGTCTTCCAGGGCCTGCTGTGAGAAGGTATGTATTGCATTAATAAGCCAGTTGTCTCAGTGTGGCCATCACCAAATCCTCACTGCTGAGCCATGGAAGCAGTGCAGGGAATATTGGGGCAGGGAATAGCTGATGTCACCACTCCTTGGTGGCTTCAGTGTGTCAGCTCCATCAGATTTCTGACAGGTTTTTGATTGGAATGAGGAGCATGAAGTGGGGAATTGCTCTGTGGAGAACTGGTAGAGGAGATGCCTTGCAAAAAGTCTCTTGGGTCAGGTGCTGGCTGAAAGAGCTGTGTTTAAAGAAGCTGTCTGCCTCCAGCTGTTTGATTTATACTGTGCTCAAACAAGCAGGGCTTCTTATATTTTTTTGCAAATAAACCAAACTGCATCAAAGGTGCTTTATTCCTAACTGGAGTAATCTATTTGACACTGAGCTGGCCAACTGCCCAGATTAAGAAAGATCTCTTCCTGTGGAAGGGAAACTGGTAGATGAAGCAGAATTAGGAATCTTGCTGTTTTTTTTATTTTTGTCAGCTGTGGCAGAGAGACATAGTAAAAAGCCTACTTTGAAAAAGTTTTATCTATCTATGTGTTTTCAAATTTCAGAGTTACTCCTGTGCAGCATCATCTTTCCCATACAGTCTTGCCAATGGAAAGTGGTAGAAATGGTATCTTCTTCTTTAAACAGTTTTGGTCCTCCATATTCCATGCCATATTTTGTGATGTTAATGGCAAAAAGGAGTCCCTGCTACAGTAAGCGTGGAGCACGCCTTCATAAAAATTATTTAAGTTTTTGCTTCTGTTACAGTAGAATAGCTGAGAGCAATGTGACCTTGTGAAGCACCAAAAATAGTTCCTGCCATAAAACAGGATGTTAGAAACACTTGGCACTTTGTATTAACAAAGACTAACAAACACATGTTCAAATATGACATTCATATCTCAGGCCAATTTACAGTCCTGGGGTCGTGCAGATGTAAGTAATGCTTTGGGTTTGACTGCAGGATATTTAGGACTGATGGTGAAGTGCCAAGTTGGTTCTCCAGTTCCAGCAGTTCCAGGCTGAATTTGCAGATAGGAAAACAGAACCCATTTGATTTAAAGAGGAGCGAAAGCCCAAAATTTGTGTTTTGGTTTTGGGTTTTTGCTTTTTTGTTGTGTTGTTGTTGCTGTTGTTTGCCTTTTTTTAATTTTTTTTTTTTTTTTTTTTTTTTTTTTTTACAGAGCTGTGTTTCAGAGTGGGACCTCGCTTCCAGGATAGGGAGTGCTTTCTTTGCTTTGGTACAGTGCCTGGTCCTGCTCTCCTGCTCTAAGAAGTGGGAGATCACCTCACTGGATTTCAGCCACAGGTGTGCTTTGGCCACTGAGGCCAGTAAAAGCTTAAGCGTCTTCTGCTCATGTAGTTGTTCTGCAGAAAACAAGACTTGCATTTGTTGTTCCATAACAGGCTATGAAAAATGAGACTAGTTTTAGTTTGGTGGGATTTTTTAAGGTTTTTTTGTGGGATGGGTTGTTATTTGGTTTGGTGGGGGGGGTTATGTGGGGTTTTTTTAGGGTTTTTTTTTTGATTTTTTTTGTTTGTTTGTGTTTGTTTTTTTTTTTTTTTTTTTTTTTTTTTTTTTTTTTT
>NW_020955219.1:1723134-1745367 GCF_003031625.1 Empidonax traillii | reverse complement strand
CATTTGCTGTATGTCAGCAAGACAGAAAGAGATTTATTTGTATTTGTTTCTTCCAAAGATGCCTTGTAAACCTGACAGAGTTCTCAACTGACTGTCTGTGCAGGGGAAAGCACTGATACACTGTGCAGCTTCTCTCATTCCCCACTGCAGCCATGGGATGCATCCCTGTTGTTTGGAGGTTGCTGGACCACTCCAGAGCCACCTTCTTATGCTGCTGGATGTATTTCTAATACCACTCACCAGCTGGGTTTCTCTACTAACTTTTTTGTTTCTAACTTCCATCTTAATTTGTGACGGGCGATAATTTAGCTGCTAATCCTCTTTCATTTCTCCTCCCTGGGGCAGTCACTGGAGTCCTGAAGGTGTCATCCTGGCTTCACTGACACAGCCTATTGCTGTGAGCATCAGGCTGCCTCCAGCAGCTGTGGAGGGCAGATTTTTTGGAGGCTCAGAAAGTAGGCTCTGAGGTGTGGATAGTCCTGCAACCCCATCAGCACAGGATGATTGCCTGCCCCAGCGAAGGCAGCACTGTCATGGCTTGAAGTTATAATGTACCAGTAAATGGATTCCAGAGGAAAGGAAGGCTTCTACTGGCCTGTTCAAATATAACATTTGCAACAACTTATACCTTTAAAAGAAGAAAAAAAAGGTAATGCAAGTGTAAGAGGCAGTTGGTAAGATAGCAGTTCATGTAACCGAACAAGTGATGCAAGCACTTTTTCACACTTTCTTTCCTTTTCCTCCCAGATACAGAAAAGACTTTTGGGGAACTAATCTCATGCCAAGTTTTTTAACGCTGTTTTTATCAGGCTCATTGGCTGTCACTTGGTGCTTGCTGCATGTCTGGGCATGCAGAGAAATGTACCCAGCTGCTGGTTCACTCTGGCATCAGTGAGGCATTTGTCTCGTACGTCCCCTTCCCCATACCAGCATCACTGGAAAAAGAGTCATATAACAGTTCCAGCTCTACTGTGTAATTCTAGTGCTGTTTTAGCTTCTTTTGGCTTCAGTAGTGAAGTTTCAAATCCCCCATCTTCTTCCTCAATCTAGTTTTCAGGAAGAAAAAAATAATCCACTCACAGGCAGAAACATGAGCATGCTGTGTAGCATAGCTGTGTAAGGCTGATGGTAAAATTATCACATTTTCATGGGTTTTCTGACAGTTCCTGACTACTAGTCAGATTCCTGCTCTGTTTGAATCCATTGTGATCACTACAAATACTAGTTTTAAAAAACAGGAGACATTCTAGAACCACCTCCTTCAGTGTCTCATGGTTATATACTGTACACCATCTTGACTTAGTTCTGTGCAAGTAGTCTTGTGTTTGGTGCTACATTAGTAAATAGAAGGAGTTCCTACACATTTGTAGATAATTAATCAACTCTTAAATGCAGACAGTGCTTATGAAAATGTACTTATTCTACTGCACAGCAAGAAGTTTTTAAATAACTGGCTAACCTTAGAAATAACATTGTGTTTTAATGCTTAAATGCTCATCAATCTCTACCATGCGGGTAATGTCCTAAACAGTCTTTGTCCCAACCATTCAAATTATTATTTCAGTTTGAATTAAGAATGTGGTGCAGTTTAGATAGGATCCCCTGTGAAGAGGTTTCTGTTTGAATAACAGCTCTTCTGCAGCCCATTTAAATATTTGCATAGAAGGTAAAGTGCTTGCCAATGAAATATCTTTGAAAGCCATCACATAGAAATGATATAATGGTAATACCATTTTTCAATACTGAAGACAGATGTTGTTTCCCAGATATAATCCATTGCAGAATTAACCACCCCCAAAAAACCAACCCATATTTCACCTGTTTTCACCATTTGTGGACCTATTCACAGCAATAATATTCTCAAACTTTCTGCCTTGCAGTCAGGGGAGGCACCTGGATTACAGATCAAAACAGAGAGGTGGCAGTGCTGTGGAGCTGAGCACACCATGCTGCTGAGTGGGGAAGCCAACTTCTGAACTTCCCCAGTTAAAAACAAGTTCATCCCCCCCAAAAAAAAATCTGGAATTTTCTCCCCTTGTCATAGTCAGCTGTGCGAGGTAGTTCACAGCAAGATGGTGAGACATAGTGCTCCCGAGACTTAACTTGGGTTTCATTCTTCCATGTTTTCAAAGCTAACTTTAGCAACCCAATTAGAAATGCTTCCATCCTGGTTTGACTCTCGAATGAATCAGAGAAAAAGATAATCCAGATATGTCTGTAGGTTTAATCTACAAATGTTTATCAGTGTTTTTTGCTCCCTGGATAGAAGGTACTGTGGGAGGTATTAACATCTGTGCCAGACTTAAAAACTTTCTGGCATTCCCTGTGATCACAACCTCCTGGCTGCCATCAGGAGTACAAATCATCCAGCACAAGCAGGGTATGCAACTTGTGCCAGGAACAGAACAGAGTGCAATGCACTTGGCTGATTTTTCAGGATCAAAGTAACTTGAAAATGCAGCTTTATCTCCCCTAAACAGGCTTTGTAGAGGCTCACAGGTGGCTGCTGACAAATATTTCCAGATTGTTCTTCCATTTCCCCACTCCCAGCTGCTCACACACCTTTTCTGAGCTGATGTGACCACTAGTTCCTGGAATCTGTATTTTTATCCCCCACTCACCCCCTGGCTCTGTTTGCCTCCCATCTGCAGTTCTAAAATTACCACCCATTATTTGATTCTCGTTGCAGGGTCTTTGGTCATGACGAGAGGGTGTAAACGTAAACCTACCAAAAGGTATTCTACACACGTTATGAATGCACCCAAGTACTCTCTATTTAGACAACACAAATGCTGCTCTAATCACTATTTATGTTGTAAATTACAACTCTATGGAAACATTTTCTTTGCGCCATCTGGTCTGATGTATTTTTTAATGAGTTGATGAGTATTTATATGTGTTAAAAGGAGCAGATAGTAAAGCATTTGTTACATTAGGATGTGAAATAAAGATTTTTCAAAACTGAGGTTGCATAAAATTCGCCGTATTAAACGTTTTAAATTCTGCCAAAATACTAGCGACAGTTTTGGTGAAGGCTTTATGGGACTCATTTTACACAGTGAACATCTGTTAAGAAAACTGCAAATTTTTCCTAGTGATGCTGGTTGAACGGGACGCCTGTGTAGAAATGAAAGGACATCTCAATTACAAACAGCACTTTGACTGATAATTTTGTCCTTATGATTTCAGTACTGTAACTGTAATATTAAAATAACCAGTCCAGGTTCTTGCTGCTGAACAATCTCACTCAGATAGAAGGAGGAAGATGCTATTAAAACACAAAGATTTCAGGAATCAGTGATGATTTGAACTCCTCAGGAGGTAAGAAAATTAGAGGATCTGGAAATACTTGAAATAAAGAAAACCTTTTTGAAATGTCCAAATGTGCACAGCACTTCTGCATTTCTGCCTTTGGTCTTTCTAAAATGCCTGTCATTCCTTCTGTAAAAATCCACCATTTATTGTATTTGTAGATAAAAAAACTTAAAAGCAGCATGCTCTGGTTTTTAACTCAAAATCATTTGAAGATAAATTGTATTACTAACGTAGGGGCTGCATCTGATTTTATATGAGCTCGGTGTTAAAAACTGGCACTATGCTGCTGAAAGCAGCAATTAGTTCTTCAAATTCTTTAGAAGCCTAAAACATCATCCTTGAATCAGCCTAAGGGATAAACTTCTAAGGAGGCTTATTGGAAAAGATACATTTGCAAATTTTGATTTTATAAACTGATAATTTAAACAATGTCTAAGCTGCTGGGCATTAAAAGCCATCAAAAAGGAATTTGTTGCACAGACAGAGAGAGTCATATCAGTAAGTGTTTTTCACTCTAGAAAAATTTGCTGTTAGTGTTTTAAAGTCCATTCCCAAAACCAAGAAGAAAAGCCCAGCCTGTCCGAACTGGCTGGTGAAGGATTTATTTAGCAACCAAAACAACAGCAGGAGTAAAACAGGCAGCCGAACCTGAAAGAGAGAATATTACATGAGCACCGTGTACCAGACACGATTTCTATGGCCAGTTGATCACTGACTCTAGTTTCTTCCCACATACAGTGTCACACATTAGTCTGCTCATGTCTTATATCTCTGATCTCCTCCTTCTCTCATCACTCTGTACCTTTCAGCCTCTCGATTCTTATCAGAAGTGAAAATCCTGTTCTTGGAGATCATGCTGATAATAATGGATAGAACAAACGTCAAGATAGTTTGTTTCCAGTCCTCTTCTGGCATAATGTCTACTCTAGCACTCAAGCAGCATATCTGCAATCAGCATGGTTTTAAAGACCACTGGGCCTTAGGAAATTTATGTCTCCCTTCACTCCTTGGCCCTTGGACTTCCACACTTCATGCTCCTTCAGTAATGATATGGTGGCTATACGTAAGGCTGCCCTGTCAATAGATCTCTGAAATAATACAGGGGAATATGGCCTTTTTCTTTATTGTTGTTTTCAAGTCAGACCCTTACAGGGATTCAGGCCACGGCTCACCTGACACTTGTTTTTAATGGCGTAATTGGGAGTGTCAAACTTTCACTGGGAGGGAATGGAAGGCACAGGCAGGAATGTAAACAAGCTTGACTGGTGAAACTGCTGGATGGTAAAGCCCTAACAGAGTCAGCAGCCACCTCCTAGAAAACAACTCCCATTTTCCTGCTGCCAGCTTCAAAACATGCACATCCTATTCATCTAATTGTCCTTCAGGAGAAAAATCTGCTCAGCAGTACCTTGTTATGGTGCTTTGACAGCAGCACAAGGATTCATCCACCATGTCTGAAATTTCAGAGCCTGGCACATCTGTTAGGTTGAGACTTCTACAACTTCTTGCTTTACCCAGCTCTGCCCTGCGCTCCTGATGTTCAGGTTGTTCATTTGTCTATAGTTAAGAGCATGCAAGCCCCTGCTTCAGATGTTAGAGTTACTCTTTGCCTGACCTGCTGTCCCAACACATGCTTGCACTTTGTCACTCACTTTTCCTGCTGACATGATTGTGGTAATCCCCTGCTCCCACAGGGAAGCAAGTCATGGCAACTGCAACTAGCACAACACAAAGTAAGACTTTAGGACCCACATCTTTGCTATTTTCCCTTTTAATTCAACTCCCCACTTGGCTAGCAGCGATTCAAAAAACCTATCTCCTTCAGAGGTCTGCTGCATTCTGCCAGGTACAGGCTTAAGAATAAACAAGGATGAATTACAGTGGCAATTTACTCCAAGATGGACAGCATTGTTTCTAGAGTACAGCCTGTACTCTTGCAGTATTACTTCTTAACAGAATGCTCTGAAGATTTCAGTCCTCAGCTCTTGGGCTGGATGCCCCTGGTACTGGGATGGAGGAGGAAGGGGGGCCCATCCCCAACAAGATGCCCAGTGACAACCCAAATGATATGAGCCACACACGGCAGTGTCAGGGGCTACAGCATTCTGAACTCCTGGCACAGCCACAGAGGACTCAGAAATATTTTTCTAAAGGTGCTTGGTACTGTAAAATAAACTGCAGGTAAGAAGGCTGTGACAGAGGATCTCCTGGGTGTGTATCTAACAAGCCTGGTGGCCCTCGGTAACACACCAGATCTCAGCTGTGTAGAAGGGATCAACACTGACAAAATCATGTGCTGAAGGAAGTGTGTCCTGTTTGCCATCCTTTTTCACTCAGATTTTGGTTTACTCTGTCAGTGTTGCACTGGTTTACAAAAAAAATTGGCTCAAAATTCAACTCTATATGTTCTTAATTTGGTTTGCCCTGAACTTATTAGCTTTAGCTTCAACTTATTAGGTTCAGCAGATGAGTCAGAACTGAAATTAATAATGAGGAAATAAATTTCTTTGAAATTACACCATTCAGTTTGTGCAAACATCTGAGTTACTAAGTCACAGAAGTGACTGTCAAGTATAAGGAACTTCATAGTACACCTCATCCTAATAAAAATGAAATTGATCAACAAAATTAAAAATTATTAACCTACAAGCGATCTTAATTTGTTCCCTTTTGTAACAAAATATAGAAAAGTGGGCAAATTAATAATATGATTAGTAACTATTTTTTAAAAATGATTTTTACAAAACTGAAAATAATGATGAGTCCTTTAATGCCCCTGAGGAAAGGACCCAAATAAATAAAATATTAAAGAGATGCTGATGAACATTCTGTCAGTTAACCTTTAAAATGCAATCAGGACTAAACCCAAAAGTACTTAAATGCTACACTAGTCCAGTGGGACAGTTAAAATAATTGTAACAGCCCTAACAGCTATTCTATTGATAAGAAAGAAGAAGATAAAATTGCTTCATTAATTAAAGGTAAGAATTAAAGGAAATATAAATAATGTTGAGAAATATTCTCTTATTTTTTTTCCCAAGGGAAAGAAACAGGAGATTGAATGTAGTTGCAAGGCAAATTATAACAATGATATTACTAAAGTGAAATGTAAGAATTTTGCTAACAGTGCTTTAAGCAGATGTGTTCAACAAATAGCTTTGCATTCTGGGGAAACAGGTAAATATTATCAGATGGGACAAGGACTAAATTCTTTCTACTAATAGTGTACTTCAAGAAAAACTTTAACAGCAGTACTAAAGTTAGGTAATTCCTACCAGTAAACCAGAATAGCTTGCACACAGTTTTTTGAACAAGCATTTTGGAACCTCTTCTTGATCTCTAATTATGATTCTCAATAAATCTTGGGAGTTCCAAAGAACAGGAAGAAAGCTAATATAGGGACAATGTTAAAAGAAGGCCCAGGTAATGACCCAATTCAATTACATGCCTGCCATCTTGATTGTAATCCTCAGCAAAATATCCAAGCGGCTCACAGAGGACTAAATGAATAAATATTTGAGTTTAATTACAATTCAGAAAAGACATTTCCAGAAAACAGATCTTTTAATACTACTGTGGCATCTGTTCTTTAAGCAAATGCTTATTTCATAAAAATCCTAATAATCATAAAAATCATTTATATCCTTAAGCTTCAGTTTGGCATTTGAGCTGGTACAGCAAGACAATTTAAAAAAATAAATATCAGAAGGATAAGAAAACCCAGAACATCACACAGTAAGTGGACTGTGAATAATTAACAGGCTTCAAAAAACAGAAGAGGAACAATCAGCAAACACTTGTGAAAACAATCCAGATCCTCTGAGGATCACTATTGTCCATCTGCTATTCTTTCTTAAGCTGTACCAAATTGTCTCCAAGTCACAATAGCAGGGGATGTAAGGAATGGGAGTGTGGGAAACAACTGAGGCTACAGTCACTTCCAGAGCAGCTCGGAGCTCTCAGTAAACTGAGTCCAGCTAAAAAAAAAAAAAAAACCTAAACCAACAACTCACTAAAAAGAACTCTTATTAATATATTGTATTTACATATTAAATATATGGTTTATATATGTTTATATGTATGTATTTCCACACGGTCAAACGCAATATTCAAACTGTGAACTAAAAAGTGTAGGCCATCCTTGCACCACAAAGCACTTTTATTCTGCAATAAAATACCCTCTCTGAAAACTTACATGGGGTTTAGCCTTGATAGGAATTTTTTTGAGTTTTTGGTGTGCCATGTACAAAGGGGCTAAAGGTTTGAAAAGGTGCTCATTGACAGCAGAGCTGAGGGACTCCATCTCTGCGGTTTGAAGTCAAAACTGTTGAGAGCTCATCTGAATTCATTTGACAAGTATATGCATATATACATATATATACATATATACACATACATTGAATCATGGAATCACAGAATGGTTTGGGTTGGAAGAGACTTCAAAGACCATCTCATTCCAACCCATCTGCCATGGGCAGAATCATGGAATCAATTAGGTTGGAAAGGATAACTGAGACAGACTGAACACCTTCCTGAATTGAGGTGCCCAGAACCGAACACAGCACTCGAGGTGCGGCCTCACCAGTGCCCAGTACAGGGGGACAATCACTTTCCCTGGTCCTGCTGGCCACACACCTTCCACCAGCCCAGGATGCTCAGCCCATCCTGGCCTTGAACGCTTCCCCTGCGGAGGGAATAGGGCTGGAAGGGGCTGCGCCAGCAACCGGACAAGGCCTTGTGGCTAAACATGAGTGGCCAGGCATCGGAATAGGCTGCCCAGGGAGATGGTGGAGTCACCACCCCCAGAGGTGTTCAAGAGGCGTCTGGATGTGGCGCCGGGCGACGCAGTTTGGTGGCTCAGGGGTTACAGCAGCAGCGCTGGGCGGGCGGTTGGACTGGACGTTCCCGAAGGTCTCCTCCGGCCTCGACGGTTCCGCGATTCCACGAAACCAATCGGACTTCGAGGCGGCAGAAGCGGAGCCTCCAGCAGCCCGCACGGAGGGCACCGCCCGCCCCGGGCCGCGGCCGCGCTCCCTCAGCCGCGGGCCCTTTTCCGGCGCCGCCCCCGCCCGGCGCTGCCACATCCTCCGCTGACATCAGCCCGCGCCGCCATATTGAGCCGCCGCCGCCGCCGCCGCCGCCAGCGCGGCCGCCCCGCTCCGGCCCCGCCGCCCATGCCTGCCCCCGGCCGGGGAGCGTAGGGCGGAACGGCCCTTCCCGGCCCTTCTCCTGCCCCAACCCCGCTGTCCCCCCCCGCCAGCCATGACTTCCCTGACCCAGCGCAGCTCCGGGCTGGTGCAGCGCCGGACCGAGGCCTCCCGCAGCGCCGCCGCCGCCGACAAGGAGCGGGGCGCCGGCGGCGGCTCCGACGATGAAGGGCGCCGGGACGAGCCCGGCGACGACGAGAAGGGCGATTCCAAGGAGACGCGGCTCACCCTTATGGAGGAGGTGCTGCTGCTGGGCCTCAAGGACCGCGAGGTGCGGCCGCGGGGGGTCCCCGGGGGGCACACCGGATTTTTGGGGGGTACTGGGGAAGGGGAGCCGGGTGATGCGATGGGGGGCAAGGGCGCTGCGGGGCGAGGGTGGGGGGTTTGGGCGCCGAGGGGACGGGCAGGTGGTGTTGCTGGAACAGGCTCGGTGTTTTGGATGAGGCGAGGGAAATGTACTCGGATTTTGGCAGTTCAGATCGCCCTTGGGGTGCGGGGTTCGCAGAGGGGCTGTCATGTAAATATGTTTGAGGGGACATATGTAGGACTTGGGGTAAGATGGGGACCTGGATATGGGGGTCAGGGCCTCAGGCCAGCGTTGAACTTGGAGGTCTGAGATGGATCTGGCACATTTATAGTCCTTCTGCTTCAACTTAGCCGTGGCTCTAATGTGGGAGACCTTTCACTCCTGTGGGTTTTGTCGGGCAGAACTCCGTGGTACTTACGGGGGTTCTCAGGTGCTCTGGGATGCTGAGCAGTCCTTTCTACGAAGACTTTCCAGAGCAATACACGTGAAAAATGTCTTACAGTTGGGGAACGGGGAGGGGTATATGACAAAAATGGACCCTTAGTAATGAGAAGCGTGTCAAAATGAGGAAATGGCATTATTATATAATTCTGTGTTTTTGCTGGTTTCATAGCTCAGTAGTTTGCTGTGAGACTGTGAATAAGTCGTTGAGGAGGGTATACTTCTGCCAGTGTGTCGGATTTTTGTTTCATTTGAAAAAGGCAATCAATATGGAAAGCACACACACTGCCAGTTCTATCAAGGAAGTAGTTTACTTTGATGTGGTGTATGATGAAGTGTAACACACCTTTATTTTAGATATCAAATATATTACAGATTTGATTAAGCAACCTGCCCTTTTTTATTTTTTTTTGTCTTTTTCCTTGTGTGATAAGTAAATTAATGAATCCAGTTCATTGATTTGGGTGGAAGCCTCTTGAAACTGTGCATGTTCATGAGGACAGAATAATGGGGGGGGGGGCAGCTGCTAAGTTATATTTTCTTTGACATTGCATCTAAAATAGACTTGCTAGTTAATAGTGAATAAAGAGTACTTTTCCTGGTTAACGTTTTCTCTTTTTACTCATGTAGGTGTCTTGGTGTACGTACCTGCTGCAATAACATTTCTCTCTCTTAGACTGTGTGTTTTAGGCCACATTCTCGTAGCCTCATTTTTCCAGGTGGACCTTGCCATGGCGTCCTCACAGACTCAGTAGATACTCCTTGGTGTGAGCGTCCACCCGTTGAAGACTTGAGCACTTGGGCATTTCTCTTTCTACACACCTGAACAGTAGGGGGGAAAGTCAGGTGGGGCAAGAGAGATTCCTGGCAGGGTTACCTAGGAGGTTTTATCTTGAAGAAGGTGGGATAAACTGGGTGATTTTTCAGCTCTATTTTTTTAAAAACGGATTGTGTGCTAAATCTGCTGAATCTGTGGGCCTTGTGCAGTAAATATTTCAAGATAGGGAGCATTATGTCTGCGTAGGAAAGGAAATATAGCACAGATCTTGGTGGTATATCAAAAGGTAATAGTTGACATTGGGCCTAAAAGTCAAGCTTTGCAGTGGTGTGCATCAAAGTTATAAATTATCTGACTTTGCTAAGTGCAGCAGTGGCATATGTTGCAGGTGATCTAATATTCCTTTATATGGAAAAAGGAACTGAGTGATTACAGTGGTGTGGATATCCATAACTCCCTTGGGATTTTGCAGTGGAGACATCAGACAAAAAGAATGATAATGTCACCTCTAGGGCAGGGGGCTTCTGTGCAGGAACTGTAGCACAACCTGTTTGTGAGCTTTGTTAGACGTGAAGCACGGGGATTTACACTTTGTTTTTGGGTCTGCTTTTACTCCCGTGTACAGGCTACACTATATAAATCACTAGTCTTATTTCTCCTTCCAAAACTGGAAATCAAACTATAGGCTCGTTCTCCAAGAGAAATTTTTTTTTTTTTTTTTGTTCTCTATTGTTCTAATGATAAGTAAGCAGAACTAACTTACTTTACACATCTGGAAATGCTTTTTACAAAGTTGTTACTTCCAATAAAATAGATTTACCAGAATATTTGTGTAGGACTTTCTCAAGAGAGTAGGCAGAGAAAAGCAGTATAGGGTCTGTAAAGTGTAACTGTGAAAAGTCTAAGGGACAGGCCAAGACAGGTTTATGAAGTACAAGCTCAATTGAAAGCCAGTAAATTTAAATCTGATAACATCTTTCCTTTTTATTCCAACAGGATGAAGCAAAAGTAGTCTGCATTAGCCAAAGAACATATAAGTAAGAAATATAAAAATGAGGACTCTCATTTGGCCAAAGAACGTATTTCCCTAAAAATAGCTTCTCTCTCAGAAGAGTCACTGATACATGCACTGATAACTATGCTTTCAGATTTTTAGGTAATTTTTTTTTACAAAGTTAAACACTAGTGAGTATGGCTTAACTTCACATAAATTGTATACAAAAAATCTCACGTGTACAGAGCTGCCACTTATGATTTGTGAGTGTGTAGGTGGAAGAACCTTTATGATGAGGAGACAGTTTTTCGGGAAGGTGTTTTCAGTGATTGATTGGTTCAGTGTTTATAGATTGTTAGATATTTGTGTGAATCCTGCTTTCAGGAGAGAGTGATGGTCGTGAAGAGCCACAGCAAAACTTTTTGAGTTGTTGCCCGGTTGCTGCTGCAGGATGGGTTTGGTGATGGGAATGTCTGGCAGCTGTAAAACAAACACAACACCCCTCCAACCCATTCCTAATGTATGAACACAATTAACTGCATTTGAACATGCTTCTTGGACACAGCCTTTTTGTTTCTAAATGCCATGTCCCCCAGCAGTTTGGCCTAATTAAGTTCTACTTGATGTATATATGATCTCGTTGCTCTTTTCCCATGGTGGTTCCTCTTCCATGTGTATTTCTGTGTAGACATAACTATTTCTTTATCCCAAAGCCAAGATAAGGGATATGTGCTGAAATATGTGCATGCTTACATAACATGACAGATGCTGTGTCCTTGGAGGAGCAGGTAATAAACTGGAAGAAAATGCATTACTAAAATTTTTCAGGGAAGCGTCACAAGAACACCTACATGTGTTTGGAAACCCTTCAGAAACTCGTCTGGGAAAGGGAGTCATGTTCATCCATTAAAAGCAGAGCAGTAGCCTGTTGCTATAGGAATAGCAAACGCTCACTGAAGTAAACCACTTTGCTGTATTAGGTAAAAAAATAGTGTTATGTGTGGTATGATAAGTCAAAGCCACAGCAAAAGGAAGTTATTGTGTAGAACTACTGAAGCATCTGAGGTCATTGCTCCCAAAAGAAGGGAGAGATAAATATTAAAAGTTAGATTATAGCTTCTAAAAAATGATAGCTAAGAGATGAGTACAGGGTAGTTTGTTCATTACAGTCCTCCAGACATCTCGTAATTCAGTCCCATAAAAACTGAGAGGTTGCCAGATGGCTGGTACCATGTAACTGTAGCTCCACTGAAGTTCATTTAAGTTTTTTGTTCATGTGCAGTTTTTTTTTTTCCCTCTGCTTTTTGGAATTCTCTCTTAGTACTAGTCAGGAATCTGTTCTAGCTCTGTGCTGGTTCTATCCTGTACACAATTGCCAGAGCTAAGCAAATTGAAGCAGCTAGAGAGACCTGGCACCTACTAATATGAAATATTTATTTGATCTGTAACTAATTCCTTGTTTGCCGAAAGAATACTCATGTAAAGTATGCTGAAATAATAGCTGGATATTGCAGTCTACTGCAACAGTAAATATTTCATGGGGGTTTTTTATTCTTCCTTAGCTGAAGACTGAAATGTCATTTGTGGGAGTGAAATAATGTTAAATCTCTTTGTTAGGGACAGAAGTTATCTTTGATCTTTGTTATTTATGTTTGCCCATCAGAAACTTGATTTATTGCTGAGTATTTGGTTTTGCAGCATAGCTTTACATCCACATAGTTCATGTGAAGGTCTTCTGCTTACAATATCTTTAATTTTATTGAAGTAAGATATTAGGGAGCTAGTCTGCCAGCTTCACATGGGCTATTTTGTGTTGATCAGAAAAGGGCTGAAATTAAGTTTATTTATTCTTCTTAAAAATGTGACTGTATTTGTTTCTGATTTTATATTTTAATTCTAAAAATATTTTTGTGAAAGGTGAAATAGGAATTCTGAAAACATTTAAAAATGTGGTTGGCATTTTTCCTGCTCTTAAGATTTGACTTCGTGAAACTCATATTATGATGCAGAAGTTTGAGGGTTTTCTCTTGTGTAATAAGTGATCAGTTTTTAAAAGGTTGTCTTTCTGTCCTTTCAAGTATTTTTTCCCCCCCTCATTAAAAAAAGTTTCAGCAACAGACTGAACGTCAACTCAGAAGCGCCCAAGTTTTGCTGGAAAATTTCTGAGACGAACAAGTGTAATATGAAGAGGCGTCTACTGGGAATTCATTCGCATTGAAGTTGAAGAATGATGTATGAATGTGTTGAAACTTGGACAAAGACGTGCTTTTTCTCAAATGTTCAGGGCCTAGTAACAACAAAGTGTGTAATGTCTGTGGTGAAAAATCCTTTCTTTAGTAGTTACCCATCTTTTTGGTCTTTTTTCGTTTCATGTCTGTGCACGAGTTACAGGCTAGGAGAAGATAGGAGGTGTGAGAGAAGGAGTACTCCAGTTCTGGTTGCTACAACATGCAGTAAAGTGCCTCTTTACTGTGCTGCTGAGTAAATAAATCCTGCTTTGGGGCTCTTTGGGGGATATGCTGATTTCAGAGCAGCTGCATGCAATTGGAATGGTTATCTCTGCGCTTACAGCATGGCTAATCTGTAATCTGTATTATTTTTCTGTGGATAACTTTGAGTGCAGTGTAGTCCCTTCTTTCATGTCAAGCTGCAAGGCAAAGACAAAAGTATTGTGAAAGCCTTTCTAGTGATGCTTTCCAGTTTTTTTGAAGTGCTCTTAAAAAACAAAGCTTTAACTTTGGAGTGCTCATAAAGACACGCCATAACTCTTCTTCCTCTGCCTATAGCAAGCTCCTTAAATTGAAAGTTTTGCATGAAGTATAGATAAGAAAGTATTGCTGTTTATTTTTAGAGTGGAAATAATAATGAAACTGAAAACTAATATTTTATATTAAAGAAGTAGTGGGTTTTTTTCAGGTGTTCTTTGATCATCCTGATGTAGTTTGAGTACTGCAGCATTTTTGTCTCAGTCAAGTTCCATGTAACGGGACTTCCTTACAGGGCTAAAGTGACCAGACTAATTGCTACAGGCTGTATATTTAATAATGACTTTCTTTTTCATGGAACAAATAATTACTACAGCACATATTCACTTCTGTGTTGCATTACTAGAGAAATGGCAGGCTAGTCTGGAGTCAAGGTGTGGCTTGATTCCCTCTGCATAGCCAATATTTTCAATAAGTTTTCTCATAACTCAGTAAAGGAGGAAAAAAATCAGTCACAGCTTGCCACATGCCACTTTTAGCTGGGTTTTTCGTGTCTTGCAAACAGGTCTTAGATAAATTTCAGTAAATGTCTTTCTTTCAGAAATATTCATAAAATGTTACTTCAGAGTAATTTCACATACACTTTTCAGACATAAAAATAATGAGGTTACACATAAAATAGTGCATGCCTGTTTTCTTCCTCTGAGTGCACTATGTATAAGCCTGGATGAGTAGGAGTCCAAGGATGTGTGGTATTATCACTAGTATTGTGCATGCCAAGTCCCCCTCTCTCCTCCAGGATATCCTACACCAAACTACTGCATTTCAACATTTTTGCGCCCCTCTCCCCCCCCCCCCCCCCCCCCCCCCCCCCCCCCCCCCCAGTTTGTGGTGGACCGTTTAGTTAATAAAATAGTATTCCTTGTGAGCTAGATCTTTATAATTGGAGAGGTGTTACACTCAAAGCTCTTTTATTATTTGTGGATGTTACAGGATTTATTCATCACACTGGGAAATTGGTCTGTTGGGCTTTTTGCACATCTTTCTGTTGCTCTTAAGCACTCGTAAGCTGCTATTTTGCTGTACATTTTCTAGTCACCTGCCTTTATGGCCTTGCTAGATAGCATCATGTGGTTGTGTTATTTACAGAGTCCTTGGCTGCCAGGCTTTTGCACATGGGTTGTACCAGGAGCTTTGTATTTACAGCACAGCGTATTGCATTTTCATTTTTTATATTTCAGCAGACACTTGACTTTACTGTGGCACTTCCACATTGGACAGTCTCTACCACAGGAGAAGCATTCCATATGTATTGTGTTGTAATTTCAGTATGTCTTCTGTATTGCACAGTGGAGAAGGCAGGTGTATAACACTTATTGTCTGGGTTGAGGTAAATGCCAGGTGGATGTTCTGTCTACAGTAATCACTTAGGAAGGGCTAACAACAACTACTTTGCCTGTGCTGGGTATTTAAATGGGACTTCTGCTTTAGCAGCTTCTGCAGATTTTGGCTGAGATTTTCAGTTCACAGTTAATATGTGTTAAGTACTAACTGGAAGAACTTGTTCCTTTGAGTGTGAGAACAATGCAATAAGAGGATTTTTCTTTTTTTTTTTTTTTTAATCTCATAATGAATGTTGACATGGCATTATTATGAGATACTCTGTTTATTAAAAATTATTTGCACCTGTACAGGTGAAACAAGTGAGAAACCTGTTGAGAAAAGAACAAACTGAAAGGAAGCTAGGAGAGGTTTAGACAAAGAGAGGAATCTCTATCCGTTATGTACATTTTTTTTCCTGAGACCCAAGATGTGACTCTGGAAGTTCACCCACATTGAATGGCCAAATGTAGATTCCTCAAAATTAAGCATTGTGCAGCTCCCCAAATTTGTAATAACAGTGCTTTACGCAGTGTGTTAAACTGTGACTGCTGTAGAAGAACAGATGGAAGAGAGGGGTAGCTGTTTTATTTGAGGGCAGATACACTGTATATGTAAGCCTGGAGGAGGGAATTATAGTTTTAATTAATGTGGCCTAGTTAGTTAAAGTTAGTGAAACCTCCAGCTATTATTTAGCTTGTAATGGACCTGCTTTGTCTGTACTAACAGAACTTAGCAGATTTAGGTTTTTCCTACGCTTTTTAAGATAAGTGTACTGGATCTGGTTGGAATTGAGTTAATTTTTGTCATAGGGCAGCCAGTAGGTGCTGTGGTTTTGATTTTTGACTGAAGCAGTGTTGATAACAGACCCCCTGTTTTTTCTGCTGCTGAACAGTGTTTGTGCAGCATAAAGGCCACGTCTGTTTCTCACTCTGCCTCCTACACCCCCCGAGGGTCAGTAGATTGGGGTGTACAAGGGGGCAGCCAGGACAGCAGACCCCAGATGACCAGAGGGGTACCCCGATGGTTGGTGGCCATAGCTTGGTGACTGCCTGGACATCAGTCTGGTTGTGGGAGGCAGTGAACGAGTGTTTTGCATCACTTAGTTTTGCATTTTCACTTTCTACTCTTCCTTTTCTTGCCCCCCATCCTGCTGAGGTGATTGGGGGAGCAGTTATGTGGGACTTAGCTGCAGCCAGGGTCAGCCCACCGCTAGGAGACACTAAATATGCACAAGGTGTGTGCTGTAAGCTTCTGGGTTGTTAGCAGGATCTGAGCTGTTATTCTGATCCTGCTCTATTGGCGTACTGCTGTGGGAAGACTTGGGTTTTTTTGACTGAAATATCTGTCATAGGCATCAGTTCTAATTAAACATTTCTTTCAAATAAGTGTTAGATTTTACACTCAGTGACAATAGCTGGTAGAGTAGAAATCAGTTTGTAGAAATCAAAGGTATTGGACAAACTAATTCCATCTTTATTTTGCACCAATGTAGAGAACAGAGATCGGATCCTGATGGAAAGTGGATTTGCAAGAGCCATGCAAATATTTGAAGTCATTATCTGCTTGTATATAGACTTAATCATGATAAAAGTTGGGTTTCTAAGTTTATATTTTCATTTCTAAATTAACAGACTTTAAAGTGTTGATTTAATCAGATGTCTCATAAGGGTTCAGCAGTGTGCATGTGTTAGTTGCCTGGTCCTCAGCAAAGTTGGGTTTTTTTTTATTATCTTCATTTTAATGAGAGGGGTATCTATGTAACATGTGCCTGTGTATGTGCTTGAAAAAGCGGGCAATACCATTTGGCTTTAGTGCTTTCAGCAGTTGACAGCAGTTGCTGTTTGTTTTTTATTATTAAATGCAGTGGCAGGTTAATCAAATACCTGACAAGTTTCTTGTCAACAGTACTGCGCTTTGTAGAATCTGTATGCATGCTTTCCTGAAGGATTTCTAGTGTTTGACTGTCAGAACACTTCAGAGATTTCCCTCACTAACTTATCTTCTATTTATAACTAGAGTACAACTTATGTTCCAGTAAAATGGCTAATGATTTCATTTGCATCAAAAGAGGAAATCAAGAGGGACTGGAGTCAGACATCAAAGCCCTCACATTGTAGTATTCCGATAATAAACACTGCTGTGCTCTGGCTTGCATTTTTTTCTTAAACAGATACCAATGTTCAAAAGTTTCATAGTTCCTGCAAGCTTCTGTATTGAGAAAGTGATGGCTTACTTCAGAGGCCAGGCTTGCAGTGAAGAGCTAGTTAGGGTTAGTTTGGCAAATACCTGTTTATTTTAATTGCAAATGACTTGAAGTTTGAGTATTTTTCCTTTGACGTGTGAGAAAATCTGGAGTATTCCTTTAGTAGGTGTTTTACTTGAATATTTTTTTATCATTCACAAGTTTTGGGTGTCTTGTTTTGATCTTTTATTATTAAGTTTGCTGGTGACACTAAATGAGGAGGAGCTGTTGGCTGCCTGAAAGTCAGAGAGATCTTGCAGAGAGACCTTAACAAATTAGACCAACTGTATGAGGGCAAGTGCCAGCTTTGCTTATTGTTATGCTCTGAAGCCTCTTGCATCAATATGCTGAAAGAAAAGACTTTTTTTTAAAGTGTACCGTATTTTTAAGGTATAATCTAAGAATGATGTGATTGAAGCTTTTAGGTTTGACTGAAAAAATCAGGTGTCAGATTTGTTGGACAAATACTTAGTGAAATATGCTCAGTATTGAATTAAGCATCTGTGGCATCAATTTTGCTGACTCTCGTCCCATTCAGGAGATTCAAAATGTGTATTAGTTGTTCCTTATAAAACTATTATGTTCCTAAACTACTAACTTTTAAGAGTTTTTTCCATCTGAAGAATCCACAAACTTACTGCAGTAACTCAGTTACTGATTTTGATTTGCCTGAGAGTTCTGCTTATAGTTGTTATCACAAAGAAGAGATTTACTTACCTGTAACAAAATCAGGCAATGTTTCTTTCAGCAATCAGCAGTTCCAACCAGCATTTTTACTTTTTAAAAGGGATAGGAATGACAGAATCATGTGCAGGTGTTGGAAGCCAGTGTCCAATTACTGTTCTTTGTCCTCTCCTACCACTGTCAGTTGCTACCTCCTTTTAATTCAAGAGGACGTAGTGTTTCTGTCATAGAGGAGTGCTGGTGATAGATGCATTTGGAGTTCTTGAAAGCTTTTGGGTCAACAGAAAGGATTGAAATTCTATGCTAAAACATAACTTATCACAAACCCTTTTGTTACACTTTACCTGTTCTTCCTGATTATATTTAGTATTTTGGCTATTTGGATTTGGGAATAGCTTTAAGGAGACGTGTTGTAGAAGTTCTTCAGGTGATGTGCTTTCAAAAATCCAAAGTAATACTAGTACTTGTAGAGAGACTATATAAAGGAAAGAGTATATTAAGATGGCTCTTGTCTTTTTGGGGAATATGATAGTCCTGTGCTTTTCAGTCTCTTCATTAAAACCAAAATACTTTTAGGGAATGTTTGTTATCAGCAGTCATAGCTGTGGAGCAGATTAGAGTTGTAAAGTTGCTTGCTACCCACTCTTAGGTTGGAGATAGGATGCGAGGGGAAGGAAGCAGACATCTGACATGAAAACTGTGGCAGATCAGAGTTCCTAATAACTCTTAACCTGCTGCAGTGCACCTGGACAGGGTGTGCTATTAGTCCTTTCCCTTCTGTCCTCCCCAGCTGTCTTTCTGTAGATAACAAAACTATGATTTCAGAGAGGAACTCCTTGACTAGAAAATGGACGGTTCTTTTACAATTGTAAGACCTTTATGAAATTCAACTTGCCACAGCACATATTTTGAGATAAATTGTTTTTGCCTGCCTTTTGCAGTAGGTTTCAAATGGGTGAGAGACAAGGATTTTAGATTATTATGTTCTGTCTGTGCTTCGTGTTAGCTAATAATAGACCTGAAAGAATTGCCATTTCTTCTGAGAATTAGAAAGGGATGCTATTGCTGTCCTGTCAGATTTAAATAATACAACTTTCTGATCATCAGGTTAATCACTGTCGAGGTCCAAAGCAGAGATCTGAAAATAATGATGAATATAGTACATGATACCTTAAGCTTTATGCTCTTTATATTTTCTGAGCAGATTTTACGCATGAATGGCTTCAGTACAGGTACACCAATAGCATGCAGTTGTTTTTTTTTCTTGCCCCTGGTTCGTTATCCCAAAGACTAAGTGAATAGTTTTATCTGTAAGGATTCAGGTTATGAAAACTATTCAGGTTTTGCATGCGGTTTGCCTATTGAGGTGTGGGTTGTCACTGGAAGGGGGCTCTTGCCTTTTGCTGTCCATCCCAACCACGTTCTGTCCCTTTCCCCTGTGTCTGAAATTTGTTCACCAGTGTGGTGCATCAGGTGAGGGAACTGACCATTAGCCCTCGGACACGAACACTTTCACATCCGGCTGACTACACAAATGCTGCTGTGGGCTCAAGAGAGAGAACAGCAATGTGCTTCCATGGATTGAAAAAATACTTTTGTCTTCAGCAGCAGCTCAGGCTTTGTTGGAGCTTTCTTGGGTTTAGCCCTCAGAGGGCTAAAAATGAAGACACGGAGGAGGACGTACCTTCTCTAATTACGTAGCATGGATAAAATGAGATGTGGTGACATTGATTGGAAAGGTCACTAAAACTGAAATTAGTCTCTCCAAGGAAAAAAGTGATGTTTCAAAAGAGATGCTCGTGCGCAAAACAATTAAACACTGGGATATTGTTTAGTCCTTAGTTTCTTTTCCTGCCTTTTACCCCCTGGTGTTTCTCTCTGCCACTTTTAGTACTTCTGAGAAAAAGTCTCTGAATTTATATATGTGCAAAACATGAGTCTTTCTCAGAACTGAGATAACTATGCAAAGTAAGCAGGCACATTCACCCTTTGTGACGCATGCTGTGTGAATGCTAGACATAAGTAGGCTCTCTGTGCTATTCAACATGAAAATCAGTTCATATATAATTTATACCAGCAGATGACTCAATTTACCTTGTCTAATCCAACAGATGGCCTGAAATTGCTTTGAAAGTTTTTTTTTTCCAAGTTCCATGTTCACTTTAGTTAGTCTATCTCAAGACGACTCATCTCTTGACAACAGTTTCTTCTGTTTTCATTTGAACAGTAGAACTGGACCTTGTGTGTTTTACAGGTCTCCAGGATGTATTTTCGTTATACTGGCATGTGTGTTTGGCAAGAGCAGCTAACTGGACCTGAAGATAATTGTCCTCAGTAATTTCCCGTGATGCCAGCAAGCACAGAATACTTTCTAGTCTGTCATCTGTGTTTTTTGAGAACATACCATAAAAATAGTCTGCCACATATTGGAAAGAAGAGATAGCAAGAAACCCTTGTTTGGGAAAGCAGCACTTTTTTTGTGTATAAACAAACCAATAATTTTATGTTTCAGAGCTTTCATATTGGTACCCCAACACAGTGTTTGAATGCCATTTATTGGAAGTAATAAAAGTAATAATAAAGTCCAGAGAGTTTGAGAAGTCTTGTTTTTCTTATCTTGTGTCATCCAAGTAGGGCCTGCTGAGTTTTTCTCTGAAATACTTTTCTAAAGGAGAACAGGGTACCTGTAAATTCAGAATTTACTGTTCACTAATGTGAAAGCTTTCTTTAACCTAGATTGTGCCTCCTAGGTGAGAAACTCTGAAGTTAGGGATTTCATGTCTGTTGCATAGACTGTGAGATATATTGCCTCAGAGCTGGGACTTCCAAACTCCGAAGGAGCAGTGATTGTTTATTTTTGCTTTCTCCTAATTTCCAGATTGGCCCAGTTGCCATGGCTGAAAGGGATTAAAACAACATTTTATTTCTTCTGTCTCTACATGAAGTTTTAGAAATGGCATTATTTACCACATTTCAAAGTCTTTTTTTTGGTTGTTGTTTTTTGTATGTGTCTTTCATAAAAGAAGAATTTGGAATTTCCTGAGAACAGGAATTCAGGGGTTTGAGTAGCTGTAGTGATGTTTCTCCTTTAGGAGGTTCCTTTGAATTGTTCGGTTTATTTCAGTTTGTTTACCACAGGTTCTTTGTTTTGCTTTTTAAGTAGAGGGTGCTAGGTGAGGGTCTAAGGAGTATTATCGAGTTCAATTGTAAAATGAAAAGGCTTTTAATAAGAGGAGTGTAGGCTGGGCGGTGTTACCAGTGCCTTATCCCAGGGAAGCTCTTCTGTTATGTTTCTTCATAAATGTAAATTGAGGCTGAGTCGGGTCCAAAACCTTGACCTAACACTGACCTGTGACAGTGAATACGAGTCTGGATCTGACAACAGGCCTGAGGGGCCTGCTGTGCTAAAATAAAGAAATACTATATTTTTTCTTTTTAGTGAGTAGGCTGTTGTAACCCACAAGTTACCTTCACAGACTACTGCATGACTTTTGATGCTTTTTTGGAGGACTGATAAAGCTGATTTCCATTTACAATGGCTCTGTTGTCTGCAAAGTAATCTGTAATAGCATGAGACTCATTGAATTAGAATGCATTGGCTACAGTCAGTGTTCTTTAAATAGATGGCCTTAGCCAAGGAAGTTAAACACCTCATATTTATTTATTTATTTATATTATCATGTGTGTATTTTGAAGCCTCAGGGTTGTACTCTTCAAACATTTTTCTCTTCTTTTCTCTTGAATCTGAGAGATTTTCACGGGTTTTTCACTCTTCCCTCCTTTTATCTGATCTGTGCCAGGTGTAGTGGAACTGTTCCTCATCTATTCTGAGTTAACTGAAGAAGTGGAGAGAGAATGTGTGTATCTTCTCTCTGGAAAGAGATTTTTAGTAACTGATGCGTAAAACAACGTAACTAAAAGATTACCCGGTCTTTTGTACTCTATTTTATTAAGAAAGTTTTGGGTTTTTTCATCTTCACTCTGTCATTCATTAAAGATGACATGATTATATTCTCTCATGGTTATATTACAAGATTATGTTCTCTGTCAATATAAATGTAAAATGGTATCTGCAATTTAATTGCATTTTTTGCACCATTACTGCTGGGAAACAATAGTAATGTTTGTTCTGTGAGGAATTTTTTTGGTGGTTTTTTTTTTTTTTTTTTTTTTTTTT
>NW_020955219.1:1645741-1723086 GCF_003031625.1 Empidonax traillii | reverse complement strand
TTCTATGAAGGTGACTGTTCTGTGCTTACATGAAATGAGTCTTGAAGTCTTTTACAAGTCTTAAAGCAGCCTTGATCATGTAAAAATCAGTGACATCCTTGGCACCGAATACCTTCAGGTACATCTGGTCGTGTTAGTCTTGTCATTCTGATTTTTTACATACTTAAGGGGAAAAAAATTAAAAATAATCTTTGAGTTAAAAAATCTGTCAAGTAACTTACGGATTTAAAGAAGCAAGGTAAAAGCAGGAAGTGGAAGGGAAGGGCCTTTGTTAGGCAACTGGCTATTTAATATGTAAGAATTTCAAGTGGTTAATGGATAACTGAACAGGAAGACCTGTGTAAGCTGGAAGTTGGGTAGAAGGAATGGGAACAGGAGAGAAAGTGAATAAATGCCACAGGAGGTGGTAGAAAAGAAATGGCCTAGTGAACATGGATTTTGAATAACTTGTTCTTAAAGCAGAAGGAGGATCTTAGTCTTTAGCTCGGTGCTTTGCCATGCCTGGGTGGAAAGTCTGAGTTTTTGAAGTTAATGTGATAGAAAGTTTTTGGTGTAAACTTTATTCTTATTTCCCTTTATGCTTATCTAGCAAAACTAGTTTTTATTGGAAAGTTTCTAGGTCGGGTCTGGTGAAAAATGCTGTGTTTGTGTAAATAAACATGACAGTTGTAAACATTCTTTTGATCTTTGAGTCATTGTAGATTTAAAATTTTGTCTTGCAAGCTATTCATAGCCTAAAGTGCTATTCTGGTGTGATTGCTGTCAGATAAAAATAATTTCCTGCTTTGTAAGACTCTCCCCATGCTGCCTAGCAACTTTAATGAAATAAGTATTTCTTTGAGCTAGGAAGTTCATAAGACTTGCAGGAAGATGAATAAAGTAAAAATACTCAGTGTTGTATTTGTGAGAAAACTGCCGTTTAAAAGCAGTAAGTAGTGGAATGAGTTGCATTTATAAATAGTGGTGTTTGATCTGTGGTCGTTTATTGAGACTGTTAGGTGTTTGGAATAACAGAACAGTGTTAAAAAACACATCCCTTTCTTGTTCCATAAGCAACGGCCAGGTGGTGTTCAGGGAATGACAACTCCTCCAGTGTACACCGACTTCAGCTGAGTGGGAGCTTCCTGGTCCATGTGGGGTTTACAGATCCATTGTTGTCTGTCAAACTTCATTATTAGTCTTGGTTTTTAAAGGATTTTTAACAAACTTTTAGCTCCCAGTAAAAACAGTAGAATAAAAAGAGAGAAAAGAAGTTGGCCACTGACTTTTCTAACCTGTGAGCTGGCTTCATTTACCACCTTTTAGGCCTTGTTTCCTTTACAAATAATAAAGTGCATTATTCTATACTGCCATTCTGACCCTCCATTTATTATTATTATTGTTGTTATTATTATTATCCACCCCTTTGTTTCTCTTGTGCCCCTTTTTCTGGTTATGCTGTATGCCATTTAAAGTCAATGTCAAAACAGTGTTTGCAGCCTTGAAGTGTCTCCTATTCAGTTTCATGTAATTCAACAAGTATGAGTTAAAGGATGAGTTAGACTATTGTGTGCTAAATTGATGTTCTGTGAAGATTCCTTTGATTGTCTGGTATCTTTGCAGTAGGTTGTCAAAAACAGTCAGTTCATCTACTTGAACAATCTGGAAAGATAAGTTTAATTGATTGAAGAATGCTCAGGATTACACAGACTGTTGTAAAATATCTCCTTCCTAATTCTGTTAGTAGCAGTGCAGTCTGTGTTTATGGAAATAAAATGTTCCTTCTCTAGAGGAAGGAACCTGCAAACTCATCTTGGAAGAAAAAAGGAAAAAAAAGGAAAACAAGATGATGGTGACACAATATGTATTCTCATGACTTTAATGTCATCTAATCCACCAGAGCAAGTAGTTCCATTTATGAAGAATATAATCTCCTTGAGCTGTCTTTCAGGATCACTTGATTAGAAACTGTTGGGTAGTTGTGCCGTCTCCATTCTTGGAGCTTTCCAAGTCTTGTTTGAATAGAACCCTGAGCAACTTGACCTGAGTGCAGCAGGAGGTTGGACTAGAGATCTGCTGTGGTGACTTTGAACCTGAATTATCTTACAATCCTGTATTTCTCAACAACCCACAGCCTGTGACCATCTGTGCTGATTAACTACTGGGGCAGAGGAATTTACCTCTGGTAATGGCTGCAGGGAGTGGTGTAGTAATGTCACTGCATTGAAAACTGGTAATTAAAAAAATAAATTCAGTTTTCATGACTAAACAAAGGGGAAGAAACATCAGCATTTCAGTTGTTTGCATAATAGTATAATACTTTTTTGTGAATAGAAAGGAGTATAAATGTATTGTGCCCAGTAGTTTGCGCAGTCGATTTTTAGTTTGCGTAGTTGATTTTTGGTTTGCGTATGTGTTGTCTGATTTCAAACATTATTAATTAAAGAAACTGATTGGAAATAGAATGTGGGAGTCATATCTCTTCCACCTCAAGCAAACACTGCACTTCATCATGCGTGTTATTTGGTGAAGGAACATTTGGTGCCAACCAAAGTCTTTATTACAGTATGGCAGTACAGGAGTAGCTGAATCTTACCAAGTGTCAACACTCGAGTGGAAGGCTGATTAGATAACTTCTCAAATGCCTTTCCAACCTTATATTTATGGCATTTTAAATAAATATCTCTGGCATATTTCAGCAATTACTTTAGAGATTTCAGGGCTTTTGTAGACTTTTCAGAAGTATTGGTCCTCTATATAATACAGCTCTTGAAAAGAGTTAAGTGGGAAGTGGAAGCAAGTCTACCACATTCCAGGAAATCTGTACTTGATGGCATTAGTTAGGAACTCGTTTGTAAGTTCAGTGCACTTAGGATGTGTGTGTCTTGTATCTCTATGCATTGACAGCTTTTATCTGCAAATAGAATAAAGTTGAATTGCTGTTGATTTAAGCTTGTCTGTGTTATTGGTCAGGATAAATTTTATGAAAGGGAGAGCTCTCTCTTACCCCCCACCCCTTGTCTTGTTTACAGCACCTTTCTCTGAAGTATATCAAAGTGAATGTTTTCAGAAGTGCATCACTAGAGGAGTTTTGAAAGCACTGTATGGATCATACCAAGTGTTTCTGCAGACATTTTTCAAAAAACAAAACATTTCTCTATGTTTCTGTTTTGTCTTAGATACTCAAGTATTAAAAAGTGTGCAAGAACGCTTGACTAATCTATAGGTAAAATAGAATTCTTTTAAAAACATTTTTGGGGTCATAAGTATTAAACAATGGAGTCTAAAGTCGGTGCATATATCTTTCTAGATACTGATTAGTAAATGTAGTGGGTTAAATGCTCTCTTCTGCCATACAAGCAGACAGCTATCAGTGCAGAAATAGAGATGAAAAGGCATGGTAGGAGTGATGTGCTTCATAGAATAAATGTGTTTTGCAGTTTGTATAAGAACTGTATGCTTCAAGTTTTAAAAATACATGTTTTCAAAGGGTTTAAATGACAAAGAAGTGGCTATTCCAATTAGTTCTTTAAAAACTTTTATCTTTTAGTTTACTGTATTTGAGCTAAAAAAAAAAATCAGTTCTTTTGATTTGCGCTGATTGCTACATTTCTGTTTCCAATATACTCCATAGTTTACTTAGTATCCATTTTCAGGTTGTTGTTGCCTTATCACTGCCATGTTGTTTATGCATTTAAAATCATATTAATGTGTCTTACCAAACTCAGATGAGTCTGTGATGAGCCAGTAAAGTCAAATGCTTGATGTCTTAAAAATGCAGTGAGTTCATTGTGACCATGTATACACTACACTTTATACCTCACAGTTCTTGGTATCATCCTCTTTCGTTCTTTATCATTGTCCTGGTGTTTCCCTGTTCTTCAAAGAGCAGAGACTTGAGTGTCAAAACTAATAGAGGGTGAGTCTGTTCCTCTTTCATGTTTTCAGGGCAGGAACTGCTGACTAGTGATGCCACTTCAAAAGTGTATGAAGGCAGGAGAACTGCTTAGAGAACTTAGTAAGCCCCTTTTGCTGTTTGCTTTCAGGTGGAGGTGGAGGAGATATCTGACTGTGTTTCATTCTTCACAGGGCTACACATCTTTCTGGAATGATTGCATCTCCTCAGGATTGCGTGGCTGCATGTTAATCGAATTGGCATTGCGGGGGCGTCTTCAGCTGGAGGCGTGTGGAATGAGGCGTAAAAGTCTGTTAACCAGAAAGGTAAGGGGAGGAAAATGATCACATTTACTTGTGTCAAGCTTCAGGCAATACAGGAGCTCTAAATTGCAGCTGGTTCTAAGAAAGAGACTGGATTTTTTTTTTTTTTTCTTTACATGAGAATGATGATTCTGAGTAGTGACCTAAGTTGGATGTGCAAAGTTGGAAATTGTTTCAGCGGTGAAATGAGGTGCCTTGGAAAATCTTGGGTACTTGTTCTGTGCTCCTGTTGGTTCCTAGTAGTGTTGGGAGTCTTGCACCAAGAGATTCCCGTTGGCAGTGGCTCTGGCAGGGTGGGGTGGCAGCGGTTACTGCGGGGAGCCAGGAGCACCGGCTGTAGGAACTGGGTTTCGCAATGCCAGTGGGATGTGGGCTGAGGCTGAAAGGAAGGGATAACTGACAGCCTGCCAGATGTGTCCTGCAAGCCAGCAGTTCTGGTCTACACAATGCTGCAGTCTGTGCTTGCAGTGCATGGGGAGGAAGCCGTCCTTCTACCTGGGGCCCCTGAGAACACTAAAATGTATGTAGTTTAAACATGTGACTGGTGCGTTAAATTGGTTGTGCTCCCTGACTGTTAAAATAGCCACATTTTCTAAGGTCCTTTATTGAATTAGACTGAATATTTGAGACCTTTATTTGTTACTTTTACCACTGGATTTTTCCTTTGTACAGAATGTGCAAAGTCACAGTCTTTGAAGAATTTTTACTTCATCAGCATTAATGGATACTTGTAAAATAAGCCTATTGAAAACATGGTCAAATGTTGTCTGTCCACCACAAACAAATTCTCTTATGGCACATTTCCCAGTCAATATTATCTTTTGCTTAAATTTTAAGGAAAGCTTATGCATTCCCCAGCCTTCTCCCAGCTTCCTCCACTTCAGAAAAATTGAAGCTCTGTTCAGACAAACAGCACCTTCTTCTTTTAGCCCCATTTAAGCATATTCACCATTGATTAGTTTGCACATTTTTTTTTTCCTCCTGAGCTTTTGGCTTCTTAGGCATTCAGTAATGTTCTGCAGGAGTTATTTTTGTTCTGTGCAAACCTTGTCAGCTCTATCTGCTTGAAATATTAACTGTGGAGTTGTTGGGATTTTTAGGAAAATAACAGCAATTTTTAGGAAAAATAACCTGTGTGTATATTCACACAAGCAAGAATACAAGCAAAATTATTTGCTCCTTTTTTCATGGTCTGGGTTGTGTTTGGTTTTTGTTTGTTTGTGGTTGTGTATTTTTTGTTAAAATTTTGTCGTGTGGTTTCGGGGTTGGGTAGATGTGTTTGTTTAAAGCGATACCAGACCTACCTGATATTGGAGGTTTTCTTCTTTCTGCTGTTGTAAGGCATTCGAGATATCCTTTTTTTTTTTTTTTTTTTTTCAGGCAGGAGGATTCTATGAAAAAGTTTGTAATTAAAAAAGTAAATGAAGACTGGTTTCTGCTCAAGTATTTTCCTGCAAATGAAATCCCTAATTGCACGACATCCCTCAGTTTAGAAATAATTCTTGTGATTAATGACCTGTGCTGTTCTGTACTTTATTTGAAGCATTCCGTTAACACCAGATTTCAGTCTTGTTTCTGTGTTGGCTGGATTTAACTGCCTCAACTCTGTCTTCCTTGTCCTACTTCTGCAGACTTTGCTCCCCATGCCCTTGGCTTTGGCTGTGAATTAAATGCTGTGCTTAGTAAGTGGAATGAGCTGTCTAATAATATACCCGAGGTTGTGATTCCCTGGCAATATTGTTTTCCATAGCTTCTGCCTCGCAGGAGATCCCTCTTTCTCCTTGCCCCGGGTCCATCTTTGGATTTAGTGGGAAGATGAAACCTCCTTAAAACTCAAAGCTTTGATTTGGGAATCAGAAACCTCCATCTTCAAGCCATGGTCTGAAGGGAGGATTTTAGGCTTGGGTCACTTCAGCCCGTGCTGCAGCTGGGAAGGGTAGCCCTGTCCCTGTGAAGAGACTTATTGGAGTCTCTCTCTCAAGTTACTATTATTTTGCACAGCCTTGCCAGGAAACCCCTCTGGCTGAAAACGAATTCACTTTGATGGGTTTAGTTTTTATTTAAGTCCTCTCTTGACCTTGTCATCAGGCACAGGTGACTCTGCTGGCACAGGTGATGAGGTGCAGGCAGTGAGAGGGTAAGAAACAGTTCTTAGGGCAGTAGTGAGGATTTGTAACCAGCCAGCTGTGGCCTTGATCATACAATTAACTTACAGGAATGGTAATGATTTCCACTTCAAGCCTTACATCAACTTGATCTTTGCTTATAATATTTTGCAGTGTTTAAGACAGAACTTCAGAGTGGATTGAGATGCATTAAATCCATGATGGAATGCCATAGAGAGGCAAATAAGACTGAGAAAGGGGTCCACAAGGACCTGGTGGACATTAGTGAAACTTTAAAACTAGATGTCTTATACATTGCAACATCCTTATAAATTTGGCTTAAGAGTATGTAGTCACTGCATTGTGTTGGAGTTCTGTGTACCAGGATCAATTTTAGAAACAAATGATTGAATGTTGAGATTTGCAGATGGAAAATGGTACTCTGCATTGCCTCAGAGCTTCAGAAAGCAAACCAAATCAACAGAGTTATCAAAAGCAAAATGAATTCCAAAAATCCTTGGCAGATTTACTTAAATGTTTTATTGCTAACAATTATGAGCAATTCACGCATGAGTGAATTTCTGTATTAAAACTAAACAATGAAGTTAACTTAAAAATCAACGCAAAAAGGGCTTAATCTTTAGCTTTGCTGAATTGCAAAACTTCATTGTGAAAAACACAAATTAAATATTCTGTATTATTGAAATTATCTCACTAGATGAATAGCAGGCATTTCTAATACCTGCTAAATCACTGAAAAATATGAATAAAGAGATTTTTTTTGAAGTCAGGCTGCAGACCACCATCTCTGAAGAACAAGGATCTTCGATTCTTTCTCTACCTTAGCTCCCCTTGTGGATGCTTAATCTTCTGTGGTGACTCAACTCATGAGATCCCCCAAACCCATTTGATTTCCCACTCTGAAGAGAGTTAGTCAAGAAGTATTCATCACTAAATCCTTCAAGAAAGAGCAGATCAACGAAGACAAAGAGGTGTCTGGGGCTGCTTCTGTCCCCTGTTACCAGTCTCCATGTGCTGGGAAGGGGAAGGGATGAGAAATATTATGGAAGTGAACTGAAATACTTTTATTTCAAGGGAAGGATAATCAGAAGAAACTGATGTGGATATTCAGTGTAGCAGAGGAGACAGGAGAAACAGTATTTGGCTGCAGAGAACTTGGTAAACCTGGAAACAAAATCTCTGCATTGTGGCTTCAGAAGAGCTTACGGAGTCCTGAGCTGAACTGAGGCCCCTGTGCTCCTTACAGCTCTTTCCTATAAATGCCTGTTTATTTAGGCTTCTATTGTCATGGTGCATTATATTCATGCTGACTTCTTAAACTTCTTTTCAGTGGAAAAAAGAAGTATTTTAACTCTCCAATAAGCAAAGGAAGTTATTTTCTAAACTTAAAAAAAAAAAAAATCTTTTTCTTACATCCTAGACTTAAAAGCATTTTTAATCTCTTCAGCGAGGTTGGTTTGTTTGTTTTTAAGAATAAATCAGATTAGAAAGATGACTTCACATCTTACCTGTTAAAATGAGATGGTGAGTACCAGGTACCAACTGCAACAGGGTGGAGAGATCCAGTAACAGAGCTTACTGTAAAACTAATCATTTGAGACACTTCAAAGAAACTAAAATACTGCTGGAACATCAGCTTTGAAAAGAAGTAAAGATGACTAAGTTGGCTGGTTTTAGGCTAATTGTTAAAGGAATATCTGAAAGGTGCCTATTAATATCTGCAGCCTATCAGCTTAAAATCCCAGCTTGAAGTGTGCTCCTAATGAAAGAGCAGGCACTTCCAAAAGTTCAAAATCTTGGTACAAAACTGGAAGGTGTGTAATATAATTATATGTGGTTAATAAAGGTTTTCAGTGATGCTCTGCAAGCTTGTGAACCAGAAAGATAAATATGCATTGTTGTGTGCTTAGTTTCAAGTAGGGATTGTCTGGATTTAAATGCAGATATGTTCTTAAAACTGAATATCTGAAGTTTATGTTAGAGTGATCTCCAGCTCCCCAAAATGGAGACCTGGGCATCATCTCAGGAGTCCATCTACTCTGGATGCAATAACAGATAGTGAGGTTTCTCTGGTCCCTCGCTGGCAGATGTTTAGTCTTAAAATTCTCCACTGCTGAATGCAGTTCAACAACCAGGTTGTTTTAATTTGCCTGTTGAAGTTTTTGAGTGTGTGCCCCGCATCTTCTGTATTTCCAGAGTAAGCTGATATCTTTTATATTTACCAGATTAGGCTCTCTAAACTTCTGTTACTCTCTTTGTAAAAATAACTCTCTTTTTAGATCTAAATAAACTTTTTAGCCTGGCATTGTGGACTGGTTCATTCTTGCCAATTTTTATTGAAAGTCTTCTTTTCTGTTGCTTTGTATCAACCATCAAAATTGGAAATAGCTTTCCAACTATGACCTGTTTGGTAGTCACAAAGATCTCTTCATCAATTTTAATTTCATCCTGTTCACTCTGTGCACTTCTGTGCATTGTCTGGGGATCGTCTTGCCAGGGTTGAAGTTGTCTTACCATTTCAATTCATTTCAGTGTCATCAACAGACCCTATGAAAATGCATTGCCCTCCTCTGTTGTTTGGAGTAAGGATTGTTGATGTATTAATTTTTCTGTCAGTGACTTATCTTTTACCTGATGCTTATAAAGTGCTAACTTGTAAAACTACTTAAATTGCCGGATTATAATTATTTTAATAAACGCTTTGAAACTGTAGTAATTTTTCTATTAATAGAGAAAGATAGATTTGATTTAAACATGTTGATCTGGGCTGGCTTAATCTGTAAGTTTTCATTTAGTGCTCCTAATTTTCCCCACCAGAAAAGAAACTGTATTTATACATGGTTTTAATACTATGTATACTGGTAAACAAGCAGTTACTCAAATCCTTAAATTTTATTGTATTATTCTGAATAAATTTTTTGGTTGTTCTCCTATGCTTTCTTAAGGGAAACCTCAAATAATTTTAGAAGTTATTAAATAAAAAAATGAAATAGCATTTATTGTTGCATATTAAGGGGTTTATTAGTACATATGTATTTTCCCTAATACAAATGTTTTTGCTGTTAATGAGTGGAACAGTGTTACGGGGCAATATGTTCTTCAGAGCTGTAAAACTTGCAGATGTTGCCTTGAACCTATTTTTATCCATTAACATATGGAAGAAAAAAACTAGTTTTTGTGCTTTTCCAGTTTGTAACTGTTTTTTTATTTTCACATGACCTAATTGTTTAGCTGAAGTATTTTAAATAACTTGACTTGAAGCAGTAAAATAGACTGCCATCTAATTTAAGATTCTGTAGTGTATTTTGTTTTGGGGAGCTAAGTGACCTGGCTGGGTAAGTGATTAATTTTCCTTAAAAAAATTAGGTTTTAAGTGTGTTATTAATACTATAGTTTTAATCCATTAAGGTTAATTTAAGTAACAGATAACATCAGACTTAATATATCTGTGAATTAGAGCCTTAGTTTTTTTTAACAGCTAGGGTTTGTTTTTTTAAAGTTGTGTATTCTTAGGAGTTAGCTCCTTCTTTTTTAAAAATGTCCTTGCTTTTCCTAACAGATTTCTTTTTTTATTGGTGGGTGTGTTTGTCATATATGAATGAAGTGGAAATACTGACTGCATTTTATTCTGTCCTAGGTGATTTGCAAGTCAGATGCTCCTACAGGGGATGTTCTGCTTGATGAAGCTCTGAAACACATAAAAGAGACCCAGCCTCCTGAAACAGTACAAAATTGGATTGAACTGCTTAGTGGTAAGCCTCGGACATAACGTATTTGCTTTTTTTTATCCCAGTAAAGCTAATTATCTGGCATCACTAGAGATTATATTGTAAGGTTTTTTGAGAGAAAGTATGCAAAAAAGTTAATTAGTCTGTCCTCTAGGGTAGTCTCTTGTTGATTGTAGCCTTTAATCAAATATAAGTAACTGTTGCTTTTGATTTGACTTGCTACAGAAAGGATCTGTATGAAAGTGTCAGAGGACATCTCAACTCGGTGGAAGAGGTGCCTTCCACCGACTGATGTAGATCAGGACTGCACCCTGGAGATGTAACTGCCTTTCTCTGTGTTGGGAAGTGAGGGTTAGTGGAAATTTAGAGCCTAAGTGTGTGGATTCAGTTTTCGGGTCCTTTGGTAGAGAAGGGAGATCAGGAGCTCATAGCTCAGATGTAAAAACTAAGGGTGATTTGGCCATTAGTCATAAAGAAACAGTAGTCAGGAGTTCTGTTTTCTTTGTTAACTGAAGAAATGTAATAAATATTTTAAAATCTAGACACTTCTTGATGATCAAAACAAAGTCTTCAAGGTGAGTATTTTGCATAGAGTTCTTCCTGTGAAGCTGCTAAATCGTTGCAAAAGAAATGAAATGCCAGTTATCATACAATGATTGGGTTTGTGTTGGAAGGGACCTTTACAGGCCATTTAGTCCAACCTCCCTGTAATTACCTGGGACACCTTCCACTAGGCCAGGGCACTCAGAGCCCCATTCAGTGTGACTTTGGATGTTTCCAGGGTTGGGGCATCCACTACCTCTCTGGACAATCCTTTCTAGTGTTTAGCCCTCTCACTGTAAAAAGAATTCTTCCTTAAATCTAATCTCAGTTGACCTACTTCAGTTTAAAACCATTATCTCATGTCCCAAGCCATGCTAAAATGTCAGTAGGCCCCCTTTAAGCACTGAAAGACTGCAGTAAAGTTTCCTTAGAGCCTTCCATTCTCCAGGCTGAACTGTAGACAGAATTGATCACCAGTGTTTGTGCACTTTCACGAAACATGTAAAATGCAGCTTCCTTGGAGTACATAAGAGTTGTACTTCAGTTGTGCAAACGGGAAAACAAACATGTTTTGTCAACAATGGAACTGGAAAGTCTGGGGTAATGAGATTTGAGAGTTTGCCCATTTAAATCTGTCAGTTCTTACAACCAGTAAGAGCTGAAAAGATGAGCAAAATCTTTCCATCTTGCTCTGCTTTCTTGTTTTCTTTGTTCCTTCCATTCGTCCTGCACCACCTTGAACAGCCTTCCTTGAGCACCAGTTCATTCTCAGGTCCTTGCTGTCCATCCTCTTCTGCTCCTTGGCTGTCGGGCAGCAGGGAGACAGGACTACAAAGCAGCCCTTGTCAGGAGGGGGCATGGCTGCTGCAGAGTCTTGCAGTTCAGTTCTCACCCTGCTCCCCTTCACTTTTACAGCCTGCAAAAACAATTCATTTTTCGTGTCCCAAATACGTAGTTTGTGCTGACATTTCACTTTCTCTTCCAGTGCAGAGCACATCGAGTTAGGGCTAATTCAAAAAAGGTCAGCTAATGAATGAACAGTGTTGTTGTTAGGCTTGCTTTGAGCTAAGCTAAGGTTTTCCTGACCCCACTGAGCTTTGGCTCTGGGAAGATAGTTGTCATCAGTGCTGTGGCTAAGGCTTGAATCAATCATTTGTACTTACACGTCGTTATTAATTATGAATTCTTGGATGGCATTAGTGTTCTTTGCATTTTCCTGTGATTTAGAGGACTGTCCTTTGAAGAGAAAAATTTCAGTGTGGGGTTTTTTTGTTTGTTATTTTGTTTGGGGGTTTTTTCATTCATTCGTTTCTTTGGGTTTGTTTTCTTTTATTTAATAAATTCTGAAACTCTTGTTAGAATTTTGCTTTAGGGCCTAGGTTTGTCCTGGAAAATAGCTACTTTATCCATGATTATCACCAATGTGGAGAATGCTGCTTGAAGTTACATATGAGTTCAAAGCCATCGTGGAAGTATTTATATAGATATGTATGGTGAATTTTGTCAGGCCCACATTTATAAGATTGCCTCTAAGGCTGGCAAGTGTAGGGAATACAGAAGCTGGGATCAGAATGTCACATTTCCTCTGGATATAGCAAACATCTGTCTGTACCGGGACAAGTGTCTGTGTAATTGAGGAGCTTGGTCACAAGGTGTCACCACAGCACTGACTTTGGTCCACATGACAAACGTAGAAAGTCTAGGAAATAGTCTTTGCCCTGTGAAGGGTAGTAAGGAAACTGCTTTTTTGTGTTTGTATGATCCAGCTGAGGAGTCACATTCAGTGACTTGTGGGATATACTGGGACTTGTGTAGTCCAGGCCTGGGTGACTTCTCTGCCTGTCCCTCTGCAGTTGGAGTCACCTCATTTGATTATTGAACTTGGCTGTTACTTGGATACAGTATATGTCACCCTCCATCACCTCAAAGTCATCTGTGGTTTATGATTATTGTTGTTGTTGTAGTTGTTAGTGTATGTTAACCAATAAATTTTTTAAAAGCTTGGTATAGAAATAGTCATATCATTTATAGAAAACCTCCATCTTTGTAAGAAATACTTAATGCTCTTTCTTTTCTTGCCTCTTAAAATGCATAGTCTTTTACTTGAGGAGGGGATTTTAATACTTATGATAAATACTTAGGTAATCTCGAATTAAAATTTTTAGCCTGTTAAGTAAACTCTTTAGCAAAGGTGATGATATTCTCATTGCTAAACAGTTTTAGCTTTATCAGTAGCTGTTGATGCTGATTTTGTGCTGTTTCAGTCTCCTCCTCTATGGGTACACAGTTGCACACTTTGAAGGGCCCAGTTCTCCTGCCTTAGCAAAAAGCATTAGAAATAATAAATATAGAAACATTTAAGGCCCTGCCCACCATGTGCTGCATGTGCACACAGGCACCCCTCACGAACTCACACAGTGCATGTTCAGTGTTTCATCTGGTAGAGGTACAAAGGGGGAGAAGAATGGAAAACTGAAGAGATAAAGACATGCGCAGGGTGGGTGTGCATGATCTTACCTGTGTGGCAAAAGAAAGGCGGTGACACTTCTTCCAGTCTCTGAGATGGTAAAAGGCTGGATACAGACAAATGCACAAGACTGTAGGGGGATGCTTGGTTTTGTTATTAAAAGTAAGCTCTTCCTTTGTGACTGGTTTGGTTTTTGTTTTATGAGACTGCTTATTTCTCATATCTTTAATCAAGACATGGCTTAGCCATGTGTTTCATCCAAACTTTAAATGTACCCCAGAGTTCCTCCAAGGAGGCTCTCCTGGTTTCTGTCTCTGTGCCTGTGTCTGGGTAGGTCAGGGATCAGAGAAATGCTGACAGGAGCACAGTGTCATAGTGTAATGCTCAAGTGTATGAGTTTGACAGCTCATCCTGCACCACAGAGTGGGAAAAAAATCACTGCAATAGTACAAACCTTTGTCTGACTGTTGTGTTCTTCTTGCCTTTTTTAGGTGAAACATGGAACCCACTGAAGTTGCACTACCAACTACGAAATGTCCGCGAACGGCTAGCCAAAAATCTAGTGGAAAAAGGTGTACTGACAACAGAGAAACAGAACTTCCTTCTTTTTGACATGACTACCCACCCTCTCACCAACAACAATATCAAACAGCGCCTCATCAAGAAGGTTCAAGAGGCAGTTCTTGACAAATGGGTGAACGACCCCCACCGCATGGACAAGCGCCTGCTGGCACTGGTGTACTTGGCCCACGCCTCGGATGTCCTGGAGAATGCTTTTGCCCCCCTCCTGGACGAGCAGTACGATTTGGCCACAAAGAGAGTGCGGCAGCTTCTGGATTTAGACCCTGAGGTTGAATGTATGAAAACCAACACAAATGAGGTTCTCTGGGCTGTTGTAGCAGCTTTCACAAAGTAACTGCGTTCAGACTGAAGTGTTCTCTCTTCTTTCATGTAAACCCGTTGTTTCTCTTCTATTGACTATTCATGTTTTCTGTAATTTGTACCTTCTCACATGATGAATTGACTTTTGTTTAATGGGAACTATTAAGTTGGTGTATTCCCTACTTCTCTGTCTATCTGTATACAGGATTCTGCTGGTACAAGAGACTTTCCTGTTTAAAAACAACAGAAAAAGGGTTAACTGCCATATTGGCATTCCATTTCCTATTCAGTTTGAATTCTCTTAAATGCTCTGTTTAATTTCTCACCTTGTTATTGAAATGGTTTAAGTCACCAAAGCTCCATGTTGAAGTGTCTGTCAGGACATTTTATACACAGATGTTTTCAGTTATATCTAACAAAATTCCTTTAAAAGCAGAAATGCCATTAAGCAGCTTTGTCAGTAGTTCCTGTAAAATGCCCCATACATATTACTTTCCATGCAAGTCTCTTGTGTACTTATATTTTCATTAGAACAGTAGCTGAGTCATAAGGCTAGTATAGAAAGGTCCAATTGTTTCATTAACCAGTTTTGTGAGGGGATACATTCCATTATATTGTATATATAGTTCAAATTGTATATTAACAACTGCCCCATCTTAGTATTTTGCAAGACCTACTTACTTGTACACCTGGTGCCCCTTATTTGCTGTCAGCCATTGCCATTTGGTGCAAAGAAAGGCCCTCCTGAAAAGGTCTTGTATGTGAAAGCTGTTTGTTTCCAGAGTCTCTGGAGTTTGCCATCCAGGTATTCTCAGTCTATGCATTGCCTTTGAAAATTAGTGAATGGAAGGAGACCGCTTTCTATTGTCGTTTGTACTTTTTTCTTTCCTTCCCCCTCTGTATGGAAGAGGCTCGTGACCAGTACCATTCTTAAGTGCAGTTTTAAATTTGTACACAAATTAATGTTTGTGTCTTAAGCCTCAAACTATTTTACAGTTTAAAGACAAAAAGTCAGTCCTAGCAGGTGTTGCATGTAAATGGTTAGCAAGTAATGACTGCAGTTCAGACAATTCAGATTTCTGTAATGGGACGCTCTGCTATATTTTCATTTTTATATATACAATTATGCTGATTAGCACACTACTGTAAAAAAAAAACCCAAAACCTATATAAAACTTTGGCTTTTTAAAATCTGCTGCCTCTTTGCTACTGCTTGTTATTTCCCATTGTTTTCACAGTGTAAATATTATGCATTGAAAAAATTAGGCATTGATTTATATATTTTTTTTCTTCATAACAATGCAGATTTATAGTGGGGCTTACAGGTGTTTAGAAACATTTTTGGTTAATATTCAGAGCAAGAATACTAGATGGTGTATAACTGTAGAGTTGAAATTTAAGGGATCCCTTAATCTGTATACTAGCTTTTTACCTACAGTAAATAAACTATGATCTTGAAAGTGCCTGAAACAGAGTAAGCATGTCACTTTTATTTTTTGTTGCTAATTAGAAAGGTTTTATTGCCTAACTGAAAGCTTTAGTTAATATCCTTCTTATTAGAAAGGGAGAATTTATATTAAGTAGTTCAGACTGACTTAATCAGTGGTGGTGTTCGGATCTGCAGGATTCATGGCTGGGACAGACTTGAGTTAATTTGTGAGTGTGCAGCTGTGCCTGCCATGGGTAGATCTCTTCTATCTTGAGCACAACTCTACAGCCTCATCTGTGACTGGACTTCCAGTCTTGCACTTCATTTTCAATCATTTAGATGCTTAAGTAATTGACACTAAAACACAGCTTATATTTATGATACCTACATAACCTTTTTTAATAAAGGTTTTTACAACAGGTCCTTAACATTTAATGGCACACTGTTCTTTTGGTTCTTAATGCTGTTTCTTTAGAAAAATGAAATTAAAAAGTATATTGTAAGATATTTCAGACTCTGGTTTACAAATAAGACGGACAGTGTTCTCTCACTTGTAAGATGCTGTGTTTAAAACTTTGAGGAGCTTGGGCATGAACTTGGAACATTGTCTTTTAAACATTTCAAACTGAGATTCCTTTAAGTGGAGGAAGAATGAAAATTGCAATGTTGCTCTTAAATTGGACAGCTTACAGCAGCTTTCTGTACTTGCTATTATATGCTAACTCACTGCTTTCATTTTCTCTCCTGTGATCCATTTTCTTATTTTCTATTGCTCTTTGAGAGAAGAAAAAAGTGATTAGGTGGAAAGGTCAGAAAGACAGTGGAGTATGCAGGAGCAAGTTATGTGCACAAAACTTTTAAAATGGCTTTGAAAATCTAAGCTACTTGAAACATGCTTTTGACTGAAAGTATAATTCATAGTCCTTTTTCTGGCCTCTCATCTTCCTTCTGTGAGTATTTTCCGTGTTCCTGCTGATTTCGTGTTTGGTTGTGGGGGATATTGGTGTTTTATCACCTTTACAGCCAGTATGGTTTAAAAGAAGTCATGCTTTAATCCCCCCTCTCGAAAGATGATTTGGGATTTTTGACTTTTTTTTTTTTTTTTACCACATAGGGGATAACTGCACACAGTATTTATCAGCTTTATTTTGCTTAAAGATAGTACCTCTGACCGTGATGGGGAGAGTTGGTGCTGGACATGTCAAAGAAATGTGGTGTAAGCGACAGCGGGTTTGTGAAGAGCAGCAGTGTCTTTTGCTGAACCCCCTGTTTTAAGCCTGGATATGCAGGGGAAATAGATGAGCTTTTGGAGTCTTGAGTCCCATGTTGTGCTTCAAAAAGCCCAAAGCCTCAAGAAAGGTAAGTTTGGTAGGTTGACAGGAACTGACTTAGCCGACATGGTTGCCGTCATTCCTATTTCAGGATCTAATAAAATGGTTAAAGGTAGGAGACTTCTTTGTTCTGCTGAAATTCAGGGACCCTTCTACCTGTTAGCTGCTACTGCAGCTCATGGAGACCTGGTTTCCAGACAGCTGTCTTCTCCAGATCCTCAGCTCTCAGTGGCTGCTTGAAGTGAAGACTGTTATCCATAGCCTGAACTTGAACATGTGCCTCAAGGAAAAACATGTATTATTCAGGGACACATTATTTTAAAACAAACTTTTAAGTCAAAACCAGGATTTCGAAAGTTAAATCCCCAAGCAGTGCATATATATCTATAGTTTCACAGTACTTGAGGTTTACATCCTCCTCTCCTGTGTCTCTAGAGCTGACGTTGCAGTGCTATTTCATGGAATGCTGGTGAAACCTGTGTGCCATAAATGATGCTTTTGAGGCAAAACGTGCATAAAGTGGTGATACAAGGCTGGTGACTGAGTGCTCACGTGTTCATGCCCATTTCTCCTACAAAGTGAAGATATGTATTGACTGATGTGTTCTCTGTGAACTGGACTGAATCTGTACTGTAATAAAATAAAGACCCTTTCATGCTACGAGCTGCAGGTGGTTACTGCGTATCGCATGCATGCAATATGTAAAGGTTTGCCTTTTTTTTTTTTTTTTTTTTTTTTTTTTTTATTTGCTCACTACTTTGCAGTGACTGTGGTGTTCACCAGTTTGGGAAACAGAACTCAAGACTTTCATCAAAGCCTAAGTTCTGCCTCGGCTGGGCTTAAGGCACTTCAGGTAGCCACAGCCTGCTATGTCCCGATTTCCCCTATTGTCCATCTGTCTTCCTATATGGGGGGAGGGGATGTCCAGTTTCAGAGAAGTATTAATTCCTTGAAAAAAGGAACTTGTTTATTTTGTGGTAATGCTTAATGTATATAACAGCCTAATAACTTGGAAATGGTGTGTAAGGGAAGACTGGATGTGGTGCTTGGTGCCATCAGCTACCTGACAGGGTGTTGTTCGATCAGAGGTCGGACTCAATGATCTCAGAGGTCTTTTCCAACCTAATTGATTAGGTGATTCTGTAAAATGAGGTGCTGCAAGGTGCTCTGTAAGTGTCAAATATGAAGTGATTTTAGGTATGTGCAGGGGGCAGCTGCCTTGGATCAGAGTGAGAGAGGATGGGGAAGAAGCACAGTCAGAGCTGGTGCCCATATTCATCTCTGAATAAGATCTGGAGTTTTCTCCCAAAGGGTCTTGTTTTCTCCTGCTTACAGAACAGCAGAATGAAGCCTGTGGAAAGCTGACAGTCAGAAATGCTTTCTGACCCAGGAGGAGAAACCTGTGGGAACACAGGAAAGCCTGGCTCCCAGGACAGCAGAAAAGAATAGGGAAAGAAAAGCTGATAAATAGTAGCCTTTGGCTTTCTCCCTTGCCCCCATATTTCTGTACTTCCAAACAATTTGCTGTTTCAGCTGAGGGAGCTGGAGGTGTTTATCCTGGAGAAGAGGAGGCTCAGGGGAGACCTCATCAATCTCTACAACCACCTGAAATGAGTTTGCAGCCTTGTGGGGGTCTCTTCTCCCAGGGAACCAGTGACAGGATGAGGAAAAGGCCTTAAGCTGTGCCAGAGGAGGTTCAGGTGGGACATCAGGAAGAATTTCTTTACTGAAAGGATGATGAAGCATTGGAATGGACTGCCCAGGGATGTGATGGAGTCACCTCCTTTGGAATTGTTCAGGAACCAATGGAATGTGGCACTTGGTGCTATGGCTTAGGTGACTTGGTGATGTTTGGTCATAGATTGGACTTGATGAACTTGGAGGTCTTTTCCCTACCTAAATGATCCTATGAGTCTGTGATTCTGGAATGTTCCCACTCTTGCTAATTTTTTTTTATTAATTTATTTTTTTGTCTTAGTGTTACTGTCAGCTCAAGCTTGACTCTCCATTGCCATGTCCTCAGAGTTACTTTCCCCTCTGGTTTGATTCCCTGACGATGCCTCAGGGAACCTCCCCTTTAGCAAACGGGTTTGTCAATACAACCTGCCTTGGTGGCTGGACTGAAGCAGCTGGCTGCCTGCTACAGCTTATAACAGTAGTTTGTTAAGGTGAACAAAAACTGATGCTAATTTACCTTGAAACTGCAAAAGCAAGTTATCGTCCATACAGAGGGGAGAACTTGCAGCTGAAGATTGTGATTTTTCCAGTTCTCCAAGTAGATCTTATGCCTGAGCCAGTGTTTCAAGGACTTGCTTTCTCTTGAGATTTTCCTGCAGTGCGAGCATTATAAAGAAGAGTAATTTTCTCATTTGGGCTCTCTGCTTGTTAAAAGAGTTGAGTTTGTGTTGCAGGTCAAAAAAAACCCCATCTTTTCTATTTGGGTATTATTTTTACAGAGTTGTAGACAACTATTTGGCAGGTTTCTTGTATTGCATGTAATTGAATAAGTGGGAGAAGAAAGAGGCATAGATACAATGTGATCATATAAGCCATTTTCCTGTCAAAATGGACTAAAATATTTTTGTCTTACTGTTTTCTTGACTGGTAATACATCATTCAGTTCATGCACATCTAGTGCATTTGATGTTTGCTCAGGAAGGATTTGCCATTGTCTAATGCACCAGTCCTTCAGGACTGTGTGAAGTCACATGGCACATGCAGGATGGACAGGGAATCAGTCCCAGCGAGCACGGATTCAGGAGGAGCAAGGCCTGCCTGACCAACCCTGATCTCCTCTTAAGACCTGGTGACTCACCTGGTGGATGAGGGGAAGGCTGTGGATGTGTCTATCTGGACTTCAGCAAAGCCTTTGACACTGTCTCCCATAATATATCCCTGGAAAAGCTGCAGCCCATGGCTTGGACAGGGCACTCTGTGCTGGATTAAGAACTGGATGGATGGCGGGAGCCCAGAGAGTGCTGGTGAACGGGGCTGCATCCAGCTGGTGTTTGGTCACCAGTGGTGTCCCCCAGGGATCAGTGCTGGGCCCAGTCCTGTTTAACATCTTTATGGATGATTTAGATGAGGGGATTGAGTCCATCATCAATAAATCTGCAGATGACACCAAACTGGGGGGGAGTGTCGATGAGCTGGAAGGCAGGAGGGCTCTGCAGAGGGACCTGGATAGGCTGGATGGATGGGCCAAATCCAGTACAGTAGGAGGTTCAGCAAGGCCAAGTGCCAGTTCCTACATTTTGGCCACAACAACCTCCTGCAGCGCTACAGGCTGGGACAGAGTGGCTGGAGAGCAGCCAGGTGGAAAGGGACCTGGGAGTTTGGATTGACAGGAAGCTGAACATGAGCCAGCAGTGTGCCCAGGTGGCCAAGAAGGCCAATGGCATCCTGGCCTGGATCAGGAACAGTGTGGCAGCAGGACCAGGGAAGTGATTCTTGCCCTGTACTCAGTGCTGGTGAGGCCACACCTGGAGTGCTGTGTCCAGTTCTGGGCCCCTCAATTCAGGAAGGATATTGAGGTGCTGGAGCAGGTCCAGAAAAGGGCAATGGAGCTGGGGAAGCTTCTGGAGAACAAGTCCTATAATGAGTGGCTGAAGGAGCTTGGGGTGTTTAGCCTGGACAAGAGGAGGCTCGGGAGGGACCTCATCACTCTCTACAAGCACCTGAAAGGAGTTTGTAGCCAGGTGGGTGTCGGTCTCTTCTCCCAGGCAATCAGCAGTAGGACAAGAAGACACAGTCTTAAACTGTGTCAGAGGAGGTTCGGGTTGGACATCAGGAATAAGTTCTACACAGAGTGATCAGGCATTGGAATGGGCTGCCCAGGGAGGTGGTGGAGTCACCATTCCTGCAGGTGTTTAAGGACTTGATGCTCTGGTCTCCTTGACAAGGTGGTGTGCAGTCGTAGGTCGGACTTGATGATCTCAGAGGTCTTTTCCACCCTAGTTGATTCTGTGATTCTGTGATTTATATTTTGTTGCCCCTTCCTTTTTCAAATTTATTCAGATTTTGCAATTTTTTTTTTCTCCCTTTGCCCTGGGATTTATCTTGAAGGTAGGTGTTAGGATAAGACTTTGGTGGTTATAAAGTGCAATGACAGGCAGTTTATAAGATTGCTTTGCCATTCCAGGGTGTCTTTATAGGTCCTTTTTCTCTCCTGACTGTTCAAATGAAGCCAAATCCTGTCTCAACCAGATTTTAAAAGGCTGCTCTGATTCCTTAAGCTCCTGAGGACCTCAGACACTACTGAAAACAAGATTTAGCTAAAAAAGGTTTTGCAGTGCTGAACATAGCACTAAAAATCTCAGACCTTGTGTTTTCAGAGGACTTGCAGAAGAAATTTATCGAAGCCAGGTCATTTCTCCAAGCAGCAATCTCGTGGTAACCCACCTCAGCAGGGGCAGTGGGTAGAGTCCTTTGTGGAGAAGTCGTGCTGGTACCTGAACAAAAACTGGTACAAGGGAGCTTCCTGTCCTGGGAGGGTCTGGGATTCCTCAGGCCAGTGTTCTCAGTGAAAATCTTGTATGGATACAAGCTTCATTACTCTTCTCCCACACTGAAATCGGAGTTGGCTGTGTGCCAGAGGCTGGGGATGTTTGGTGCCTCTCAGGTAATGTGGGAGCTGATCTCCATCCAGGCTGGCCACGAGTGTCACAGCCATAACAGACCTGAGCATCTTCCGCTTGAGGCCGTTCTCCCAGTGGTCCCCACTCCCCGTGTGCCAGGGAGATTTTGCAGTCAAGGATTCTCCTCTGAGCACAGCGGAGGAGGTGGAGCAGCTGTGCAAGGAGATGTCTGGCTTGTGCCCACCAGTCAGTACACTGCAGATGTGTCTGGGGCTGCTCTTGTGCCTGCGTGGGAGGGGAAGAGCAGCTGCTCACAGAGGTTCCAGTCATCCAGGAAAACACCGCGTCATGTGGGTGAGCGTCTGGGCTTGAAACAAGGGAGTGCGTGTGACCTTCCTTAAGCTGGAGTACGTACAAATAAAACAGGCCTGAAATAAAATGCAATTATAAACACATTTGGAATAACAACTGAAGTCTGTTTGTTGGATATGTTGCAAACAGGAAATGGGGCTTAAATTCATTGCATTGATAGGTGCCTTGCTGCAAGGATGTTGCCTGATGTTGGGCTCTAGCTGTTGAGAGCTTCCTTCTGAGATCCAGCTGAAGATTTGCACACATTTTATTATACCCAAATCTGAGATGCTGAGCCAAAGACACCAGAATCCCTTCTGTATGAGCGGCACTGATACACAGAGAAATTTTGCACATGGTGTATAAAAGCATTTGAACCAACTCCTTACATTTTCCTTTAAGAGGAAACAAAATTGTGTTTTGATTGTACTGAAGTAATTTTTTTTCTTTTTTTATTTTTAGTTCTCTCCTCTGTGTGGAATGGACAGGACCTGCCGCCAAGATCGCATATGGCTGGCAGTCAGCACAAGGGTTAAGGATTTGTGAGCCGTGAGCAGCAGAAACGTCTGGCACATTTTAAATTTCTCTGCATGGCAATAGAAGAGGCAGCCTTAGCTGAAGTGTAACTTCAGAACTTAATTGCTTAGGAGAAAACTAGAGGTATGAGCAGGTTGGTGACTTCCTGCTCTTAGTGTGCCTTGCAGGTTACGTTCATCAGAAGGGAGCTCAGAAACCCTGTGGGGTTGCAGTAATGGATGAGGTTTGATTCTCCTTGGTCCTTAGTTCTTTGGCTGCACAGTAGAACGATTCCCAGCTCTCCCACGTCAGTGTCTCTGAGCTGCTCGGGGCTTTGCACATTTGCCACTTGCCTGTTTCAGATCTGCAGCCAACTGCCAAAGCTGCTGTGGGAGCTTCTCTGCTCCCAGACTCCTCCCCTCTCCAAGGCTAGGAGCCTTGTGCCCATCGGCGATCCAGCGGGTTCGCAAGGCAGTGTGTCACGTATGTTGTTCCCAGATGAGGCAGCACACAGTGAACACTGTGGGTCCACCAGGGAACCAGGGAGACAACCAAGTGACATGAGAGATGAGAAAATGCTCATGTATTCTTCTCTGCACCAGAGCTCGGTGTGTGCCACAGCAGCTGGGGATGGAAGGGGCAGCGAGCTTCGGGGACTGCTCGGAGAGGCTGGATGTACACAGATCCATATGGCTGGGTGGGATTCACCCCAAGGAGCTGAGAGTGATAGCTGCAGCTAGGAGTAATCAAGGTGACTCAGAGAAGTGCTTGGGGACTGGGCCAGTGTTGTGCCTGTCTTTGTGATGGAGAACAGGGTACAGTCGGCCTTGTGTCAGGTCCCGGGGAGGTGCGGGAAGCATAGCCTCCTGAGTCCACTCCACACATGTAACAGGGCAGGAATGTACTAGGAAATGGTCAAAGATTCATCAAGTGCAAACTGGGCCTGTGATGGAATGCCTGGCTATGGGGGTTGAAAGGGAATAACAGTGCATGCAAGTCTACTGGGCTTCAGGAAGGCTTTCAACACCATGTCTACAGCATGTTTGGAAATAAGCTGTGGGAGATCTTATCAACATCAGCAGTACCATGTCACATGTAGTTTCAGGTCTGCTGGTTCAGAAAGGATGTTAAGGAAGTAGGGTCCAGCAAAGGGTGGTCAGGATTATCCTGAGCCTGTGGGACATGAGGTAGAAAAGCAGAAGAGGTAGAAAGAGCTGGGACTCTTTACACTGGGGAAGACAAGGGCCTCAGGAAGAGAGAAAGGCTAATATCACTTCAGAAGAGAATGGTCAGAGCACCTACCCAACAACCCACAACAACATGGGGGGGGGGGGGAGTTACAAAAATAACAGGGACCAACTCGTCTCAGTTGCAGCAGATAATGTAGTAGTGACTGATAGCATCAAACTGCACCTTTGAAGTTCCAGTTTGAATGTCAGAAAATTTCTTCACTAGGAGGGTGCTACAGCCCTGGAACAGACTAACCAGAGACGTTGTAGTGTCTTCATCCTTGGAGGTCTTATACTCTGGTCTAGACAAACCCACAGCTGACCGGATCCAGTGTTGGCAAAAACCCCACTCCAAGTGGGAGGTTGAGCTGGATGACCTCCAAAGGTCCTTCTCAGCTAATATTCCTGTAATCCTGTGATCAGCTTCATTGCTCTGACTCTGACTGCTAAGTTGGATACTCCAAGCTTCCTGCAACACAGGCTGGTCAAATAGCAGAGGGAGGGACGGGGAAATAGAGGGTGGTCTGCTCTTGTTTTCTTTGATCAACAGAAATGCAGTCCTCACAGAGTTATTCAGCTTTGTCCTGAATGCCCCCAGTGCCCCAAAATTTTACAAGTGCCAGAAACATTACTCAGTTCTTTCACAGGACTGAATTTCGATGCAGATTTTGGATGTCTAATGTGACAGATAAACTGGAGATATTGCCAGCCAAACTGCCAGAATCAATACTTCCTTTGCAAGAGGACGACAACATCAGGCATATATTGCACCAAGAAGTCTCATCCCTTGGAAACCCCAAGGAAGGCACCAGATCCACCTGTAGCATGGCATGAGGGATGTGGGGAGCAGGAGAAATTCTGCATCTCTGCCTAGTACTGTCAGAGTAGCGTGAGCTGAGAAGTTTTTTGAACTTTTGCAAAGTCCTGCGAGTCCACGGGTGTTATTTATAAAGCTATTTCCCTACTTCAAACATTAGGGAGAAGATCCTTATTGTGGATATTTCTGTTTAAACAGAACCTGTCACTTTCTTCAAAAACAGAATAACATACCTGCACTAGTGAAATACCTACCTTTCCTAATTAATGTACATCCATATTTATGAATGAATGTCAAGGAACGTAGTGATGTAGCACGAACCTGTATTCCCTGCAGGGACCTCTCCTACTGTACTGGTCTGCACAGTAAGAGACTCTCTCATTTACACCGTGGTGTTCAGCATAGGTTTCTGTCGTCTCCTGTTTTTCAATTCAACATCATTTAAGTCCAATAAACAAATTGCCACCTCCGTCCAACCTGCCTCAGGAAGAGTAAAAGGCCAATATCACTTCAGAAATGAACAGCCAGAGCACCTACCCTAACAAACTGTCTTTTATTATTTCATCATAAGGAGAAACATCAGCCAGGATCTTTTACACAGAATCAACAACAACATAAAGGAGTTAAAAAGCAAGCTCAGCTGCAATTCCAGTTTGCTAAAGAGTTGTACTCATATCATAAATTGTGGTAATTGTTTTTTAATTAAATTGAGTGTGCACATAGCTATATAATTAAAAAGCACGTAGGCGTTCCAGATTTCTTTAGAAACTACCCACCACTTTGAGTCTTACTATCTGTCTCCTTTAAGCCACAGGGGATGTGAACCAACCTTTCTGAAGAGCATTAAAATCTTAGGAAAAAGAAAGGGGAAGTTTTAAAGCAGGTGTTTCGTGTTATCAGAAAGAATGGTTTACAGCTGCAACTTAGAACTGGATCTCTGGGTGCACAGTGGGATGCACTAGAGACAGGATGGAGCAGAAAGGAAGGAACAGAGCTGTGAGCTGAACTCACTGAAAGCACAGACTGACCCCAGTGCCCAGGGAAATCATGGGCCCTGCAAGCACTTGTTGCCTTTGGAAAACAGTTTGTTCTGTATAAGTGATTGTAAGAATGTTACATCAGTGCAGTTCTTGTTCTCATTGCCTTTGTTTTTAAGTGATTGTAAAAATGTTATGTTGGTTCAGTCCTTGTCCTTGTTGCCTTTGCTTATGTGGATGCAAGGTCTCCAGCTTTTATCACAGGACAAACCATCTGTGTGTCAGTGAGCACCTCATGTTTAAGTTCTGTAATGCATGAACTGGACTTAAGTTTTTATGTAAAATGCACCTTAGGTACCTCTTACTTCTAGGACTGAAGGGACAATTCTTGGTCTCTCCACCCATGTTTTATCTAAATGAATCACTTTACTTTCTTGTAAGTTTTCCTTCATGACTTGTTATATTGCATAGTTCCTAAAGAAAAAACAAACAACAAACAACCAAACCAAAACCCACCAAGATGCATAGCATTCCATGCAAGTTAAGTATTCCAAGTTGCAGAGATCACTGTGATATTTCTATATATCTCCATCTTCACTTTGCTTGCTCTGAGGCCAAGTTACTTCTTGAAGCTGCAGGAACTTGTGCATTGGTGACTTTGAAGGTAAAGGAGAGGGTGAATCTAATCCCATCTCCTGACCGAAAGCTGTATCTGTTTCCCACTGTGCATCACGGGGTTTTGGCTAGGTCAGATTTTCTGATAAGACATCATGCCATGGTGTAAGGATAAAAAGATACTTTTACACTTCTTGTTTCATGCTTCACTAACATGATTTGGTTAAGGTTATCATGGTGCTGATACTGTGCAAATGCCCTAAATTTCTGAGGTTAGTATCCTGACTGTAACTTCCAGCCATTATATCGTGATGCTTCCCCTATGAAGAGGCACTGACATTGTAATTAAGTCACCTCACAGCTTCTTCAAAGACAGATTGAACTGCTTAAACTCCTTAAGGGCATGTCAGCACAGAAGAGCATGCACATTCTTCTGGCACAATTATACCAGTAAAATGAAGTGCTAGGCACCAACAGAGCTCCTCACAAGGGCACTGTTGTTTTGGGGTAGAAGTAGGTTTTCTTTTCCTTTTCTTTTAAACTTCTTCCAAAGGGATCCTGGAAGCTCTCCCAGTGCTCTCTCCTGCCTAGGGGAGGATTGGGAGGTGGGTGAGGAGCACCGGAGCCTTTGCAGTGTTTCACCCCATTTGCCACAGGTAAACCTGCAGATGCCCTGGGCCTGTGACCCTCTTGGATGTGGGACATGAGCTTTCACAAGGGCTAACAAAAGCTCATGAATGTCCCCGTCACTTCTTATCCTTCTAGAAAAGCCCGGCACCCCAAGACCTGCTGAGAACTTACTTTGCCCTCATAGCTCATGAGACTCATGGGTTGAACTGATAGAACACTTTTACAATCACTTATGCAGAAGAGTCATTTTTGTTAAAACTCAAGGATAGTTGCCTCAGAGGTTGGTTGATTTTTTCTGCAGGTTTTTTTTTTCTTAAGTTAAGAGCAACCTGAATATAAAGGCATGAAAGTTCACTGGAGCCTGTTTCAGCCTGTAAGTGGGTCACAAGACACTGAAGCGTTGAGTGAAATAACACCCACACAAATCAAATAAAAGAGTAGCTAATCTGTATTTAAAAAGAATAATCTTTCTGGATGCCTTAGTCATAGATGTCTTAGCCATGAAAAATTCAAGACACCAAGCACTTAGTGGAGAAACGGCCGCAGAGGATGCCTCCAAACCTAGGTACAAAATTATCAGACTGACATTAGTAGTTAAATCACCTCCCCTCAATGCTCCAGGGACCTGGGATGCACGTGATTTCCATCAGAAATAATGAAATTCATGAGTATGAACCTTGGAAGTGGTGTATAGCGAGAGCTTTAGGGGAGAAAAACTTACTGAAACATCTCATACCGAAGTTGGCCTTAAAAAACTAAAACTAAAAATCAACAATCAACAAACAAAAAAGCCCAAACAAGCCCTCACACAAACGAAGAACCTGAAGATCGAGGGAGCGGGTAACGCTGCGTGAAACCCCGCATGGTGACCGGCTGACATTGCTGGAAGACGGATGCTGCTGTGGGGAGCACTGCTAAGCTGAGCAGAATTACGATCTAAATAGCTCTGAGAGCCTGCTCGGAGGTTTTATCTTTGCTGCTGGTAATTACAGCACAGGCCCAACCAGCACCACGGTTTGTCTGTAATTACCATGGAAGTTTTATGCATTCTGGTGGCTGGGTCTGACTGCTGGGAAGCTGCAGGCAGGCAGACAGCCGCGGGTTTGCGAAGCTGAGCAGTGCTGGAAGGACAGGGGTTTGTCTCTGGAGCATGTCTGAGTGCAGGAGTAGGGCATAAATGAGGAGGCTTGCTGGGAAGGAAGAGATGGGAGGTGCTGAGCACCATCCAGAATGCCTGGAAGGGTTAGCTAATACTCCTAACAGACCCCTCACCCTTCTCCTTGCTGGAGATGGCAGCTGGGAAACTCTGGCCACGTGTGGCTCAGCCTTCCACCCTTTGCTTATGGCTGTCCCTCTCATGGGCGTGCCCTGCAGATGCCTGTGGTCTCCCCATCGGTATTTTCCCCAGCCACACAGCTGCTAGGCTGGGGCTTTCCTATGTTACTGCTCTTAGTTTTGATCAGTAGAGATCAGACTGTGCTGCAGAGGTCAATCTCTGCCTCTGGTGTGAGCTCCCCTGCTTGTGCAGTGTGGCTTTCCCTTAGCAGACCTGCTGAGCCCTTGTTTACCCGTGCGGAGAGGGATGAAGGATAACAGCAGTGGGATGTGAATCAGAGCAGTGAGTCACTCAGTTTTAACTTACCCCTGCTTCTCTGCTGGGAAACGGAGATAACTGGAGATAATGCTGTTACTTTCCAGCTCTGGGCTTGCCCTCTCATCATCCTGTGCTTCCATGGTGAAAGAAAAGACAGAAGAGCATCTCTCCTTCTGTACAATTGCACCGTACCTGGACACCTCTACGGACTTTTGGGTGCTTGACAGAAGGCAATAATGTCCTCCTATTAGCATTACCTCTGATTTTTTCTTTAATTTTTTGTTTTTTAAATTTTTTCCCCTAGTAAAAACCAGATTGGAATAACTTCATAGTGAAAATGGTAACAACTCATAAGACAGCGGAAATATAAGGTTATTTGCACCTATCATAATGTTCTCAGTTCAATGTCCCGGCAACAGAAGTGGACCTTCCTCAGAGAGATGTTTTCCCACCAGTTGTTTGAGCCTAAGCTTCAATGTGCTCTGATGCAGCAGCCCATGAGCAAACCAAGGATAAGAGCCCCTCACCTGCCATCGAACCCCCTCCCACTGATGGTATAAAAGGCCAGGGTATAGACTGGCTAAAGAGGAGGATGCTTTATGTCCAAAATTTGGGATACCGAAGGGAAATCCAACACCACACCACAGAAATGTTTTCTGTATTTATCAAAATAGCCTCATGTTTGACATCAGCTTACGGTCAGTGCTTTCATAGTCCCACAAAGGATGAAGGATGGGTGACTGTGGAAGTGCAATTAGGGGAGCTTTTCTCATCAAGCTGTGGTTCAGATGGTTTTGGATGATGATGAGAGCACAAAATACCTTTATTGCCCATAAATACAGATCCTGAAATCTGTGGGAAGTCCACTTTACCAGTTGAAAACCCACTTTATGAAGAAAACTAAAACTCTTGACCTTGAAATAGCTTCCAAATTCTAAAAGGAGCACATCTCACTGCCTGTTACAGACATTAATCACTGCCGTATTTTTCACAGCATGTAAAATTTAAGTAATAGAATCAGTCTCCATTGCCATACGTGCAACTAAAAGCTGATAAATAGAAGCACTGACCTCAGCTGGTCGATTTAACCCGATGAGTCATGGTCTTAGGGCCACATATGCTTCCCCTGCTAATATTCCTGTTCCTATTTATTTTTTAAAGTGTGCTGGCTTGCTGTGTGCCGCAGAATAGCTTCTCTAATGGGCAATTCCAGAAATAGAAATATCCCACTGGTTCGCTCTCCTTTGTCGGGGTTTCGCAGTCCCCACTTAGTCTGCGCAGAGCCACGGCAGCTCAAAGACATGCCAGGAGAAATGGAGGATGAGCAAGGCTGTTGGGCAGTGAATTTCCCTTGAAGTTCTCTGTCTGAGAAGCACCCTGGTATATTCTTGATTTTTGCATTACAGGTAGCTAAGCTGAAGAGAAAGATGAATCAGATGCAGGCTCCTCCACCTCGCCTGCGCTGGGTAGCCATGTAACTGCCACAACGGGGTCTGCCCACAGCAGTAGCTTTGGTCTTGCTCTGAATGGGATTTTTCCTCTGCAAAAGGCTTGCTTTTTCATCCCAGCTGAACAAGAGCACTGAATCACAGCTGGTTTGGCGTTTCAGTCAGGGGGGTGGTCCACAGCAGATTCCTTGCCTTGGACTGGGCTCCCACAGGACTGGGCACTGTTCAGAAACGCAGAGTGGAAAAGCCTCAATCTCCCAAACAGTTTTATTAAGTTTGCAACTTAATAACTTTGAAAGTTAATATTCACATGTATAATATTTAATGACTGTATGCGGTGCTTATTCTAGACTTCAGTTGGCATAGTGGTGTTTGTCAAAGGTTGGACTCGATGATCTTGGAGGTCTTCTCCAACCTTAATGATTCCATGATCCTATGAATGAATGCCAGCTGCCCTCAACTCCATACTTGTGTTGATCTGAGCTGGTGAATCATGGTCTTGGGGCTATGTGTGCTTTCCCCACCACCATTCAGATGGGTACAGGCAGGAGTACTGTACAGGGAGAGGATGGGATGAGGCTGGGCAGAGATGTGTGCTCAGCAGCCCCGGTCACACAGATGTCCCACAGCAGACAGCATGGATGCCAGGGTCAGAAGGGATGTGAGGGAGGACTATGGCCCTTTGCAGACTGGGCTGGTCCATGGAGCATCAAGGGGAGAAATACCAAAGTGATGGATGGAAGATGTCAGAAGTAGGTCTACTGTAATCTGGCACGATCAGAAATGGCATTTGCTCAGTGACCTTCCACCAACCCTGCAATTACAACCTTAAAAAGTCTGTAATTGATATAAAAGTTGTATCTGTACCCAGACATGGCCCACAGTCCAGTGGCTTCCATGCAGGCAGGAACCTGTCTGCCTTGCAAGACAAAGACTTGCCAGAGTCCACGCTGTCACACAAGACCCCAGAAGCCATGGCTTTCATAGCGTTTATGTGCTCTGGTGCAAACCTGGTCCCTTGCAATAAGGACCTGATGGGGACTCTTTGCTGGCCTCCAGCTGGTAGCCCATGAGAGGCAGATGCTTCCTGTGCCTCTGCCCCATCCCTGGCTTGTGAGGTGGGTACTTGGGATCTAACCTGAGGGTGTGCATTGCTGTGTTGCCTTTTCCTCTCCTGTGGGCAGATCTGCAGTGCTGCAGCTCCCTGAAAGAGTGGAGAAAGAGCAGCTGCTTGCTGAGCTGCATCACGCTGGTGGGGAGCAGTGGGTCTGCACCTGGGTGCCCCTGCAGCACTTTGGCACTAGGTACTTGTTCAGACTGTGAATTGGCAACGAAGTCTCAAAAAGAAAAAGAAATAAATCGAGGCAAAAGCCTTTGGCTGCCTGGATAACAGCTGCTTGTACCACACAAGTATCACTTAGACACCCTTGTTGCTCATGGTGTTTATGCCACTTAGATTTTTTTGCTCCAAACAAATTAACTCAATATAAGACTGGGCCATACATTAAACCTGACAAATTCGTGAAAAGGAGAAGGCTCCTTTGTTTCCTGCCCTCAGAAAGAAGCAGCTATTGTGCTGATTCACTTCCATGTGCGAATTCATCAGGCTGGAGAGCCTAATGGGCTGCTGATTCTGGTCCACAACTCTGGACCTTTCTCTCCTCAGGCATATCTCCACTCCTTCTCTCTCTAGATGGTAGTTCTCTGCCTTCTGACTCTTTAATGTCACTGAAATTGGATTTACATGTGGGATATTTAGCAATATTACATTAGTATTTGACATTTCATCTCTTGGAAATTTTTGATGATGTTATTTGCAAGGACATTTTTCATCACTGTAAATTGCAATCCTTCAAGAACAATGTAGCAGTTTAATTTTCTAGGTCTGTCTCTTTGTCTATCCCTCTTTATCAGGATTTCTGGTGATTTATTTAATTCACAGGTCCTTTGGATTTTTTATGTTGTTACCACACACCTGTGTCTCAATGACACAGAGAAAAGTTGATTTGAAGTAACAGCTCTGGCTTGCAGTGCTTTGGATATGATACAAAAATAGAACTGTGTAGAAGACCTATTTTATTAGCTTTCTCAGAATTCTAGACCCCAGGTAGTTCAAGCTGAATAACAACATGTTTTACCTAAAAAAGGAAACCTGATATTGGTTGCTTGAAATGGCCACTGAAGGAAGATCTGGGAACATTTATGAGAGACCTTCCCTGCTTCACAAGTCTTCACATCATGTGCTCTGAGGACTATAAAATTCAAGTGTGCAGCTTTTTCCATTAGTGAGTTTATACTTTGCAATTCTTGGATCTCTCCGTTCTCTTTTTCCCTTTCTTTCTCTTTTTTTTTTTTTTTTTCTTTCATGATTAACTACAAGAAATACAAAAGAAATGTTATCATGCAAAAGCCTCAATGAATATATGTTCAGAAGAGGCTGCTGTGGCTGTGCAATGAGAGTCTGATAAAGAAACACTAACTGCAGCCCAGTTAGTTAGTGGCAGGTTTGTGATTTTGGTTGGTGGTTTTTTATTTTCCCAGAAAACTCTTGTGGTGAAGGATTTCTAACTGCAACAAGGTACAATTTGGGGAGAAATCTGTACGAACAAAAATAAAAAAGTATGCTGCATATACTACAGTGTTAAAAACTGACAGACTAAAGTCTCTCCTGAATATCAAATTTCTGTACACAGGATTTCAGAGACCTTCATGATCCACAAAGACATTCTGACAGTGCACTTAATTTCTGCCTTGCCCTCATTTAACAAGATGGTTTTGCCTTCTTTGGCACTTTACATCCGAGATCCCAAATGCCTTGGACAGCATCTGCCATATGGACCCTGGATAGATGAAGATGTATTTTTTTGTCCTTATTTGACACGGCAGAATATGAAGACATCGAGTTATGGGGAATTCAAAAACCTGTTGAGAAAGATCTGCCTTTGGAAATGGTACATCCCTTTCAGAGCTGCTTGAATTTCCAGAAAAATCACTGCTGTTATGAGAAAAAGGTTTAAAATATCTGTTCCTTTCTTATTTTCTCCAAGTTTAGAAATACAGTTACTGGCAGATGGCCTGTGGTGCTCATTCAAACAGTATTGAATTATTAGGAATTTCTATCCATGTGTCCAGGCACACACAGACACACATGCACACAGAGACATTTCTAGGCAGAGTTTTAACGTGATTTTCAAATCAAAGCATACTTCAAGGCAGATGTCAGACCAGATTCAAGCTAAATTTGTAGGCTGAGCTCATCAGATGGGTAGTACTATCTGACTGCAAAGGATTATAATGATGAACATGTGTGACAAGCATTTTATTGAACAACGAATAGATTGTTTAAGGGATTTGTCTGCAGCAAGTGCTTCCCAATCCTGTGAGGAAAGGACATCAGGCTGGTTGTTTGTGTTATGAAATCAGGCTGATCCCCTTGGTTCTGGTGGACTGTGATGCTGGGCAAAGCAGGGGAAGGCAGGAGCACTGCCAGTACTCAGGAGCAGGGTATTGCTGGCAGCTGGCTAGCCTAGGGGCAGTGCTTCTCCAAAACTTGGCTAATCTCTTAAAACACTTCTCTTTGCACAGCCCCTGATTAATGTGATACTGACGAGGCAGTGCCTCTGCTGTTTGTGCATTAAGGATATGGACATTCCCTGGTGACAAATTGCTTTGGCAATGTTTAAGCAGGACTTGGTATCTATTGCACAGCTATTTGATAACTCCTGCGTGCCAGTTCTGTGCAAGGAAAGGCTCAATCAGTGCTTTTCTTATCATCCTGTCAAGGCAGCACATACTCGACTACTGTAAATAAAACTTTCTGGCTTCTCCAATAGGTATGAGCAGATATGGATTTCTGTGCAAGGATGAAGTTCAAACTGAAGAAGGTGCTTTTGAAATGTTGAATGACTCTATATGTGACCACATATTTAACAACGAAATCTAATAAATTCTAAGACACACAGAGGTGCTGCTGTAGACAAAGGGAGGAACTGACTACCTAATAAAAGAAATCAAAGAAAAACAAACACAGCATCAGAGCAGACTTGATAAATACTGCACCATAAAAAGAGGTGGATGACTAATTTACTAAAGAAATTGGCAAAAAGTCTTATCTTGATGAGAAGTTCTGAGATAATCATTAGTGGCTTATTTATTTTAGCCTTAGACTTTTTGTATCTATTTCTTTGGTCTCTGCAAATAATGTCTACAGTTCAGTTCTACCAGTGGGTGAATTTGTCCTCTGACATCGTATACCACTGAAATCAAAACAAGTATTCACCTTAGAATTACATGGAAGAGGGTTTTTAGAGAACTGTGTCTTACGTATAGCAAAATAATCTTAGCCTTTTACCCTCAGGAGCTTGGAAAATGAATATTTTTATGAAGATTTGTAGCTGAGTGTTTGAATCTGAGGCTGACTCTTACTATTGACTTTGGTTTGCTATAGTATTTATACAGAGTGTGCATCTGAGACTTTTTCAGTAAATGAATAATTCAGTGTGTGGTATACACAAACAATGTATAATAAATGTATCTAAGGGTATATTTTCTCACTTTAAAGTTTAGATCTTATTGATAATGGCACTTTTGCTCCCTGCCTTTACCCCTCCACCCTGTATGTTGGAGGCAGTTATGCCTCGATGTTTCATGCTAATTTAAACTAAATACTTCTTAAGGGTTGCCCACTTTTGTGCTCTGGGGGAAACCCATTGCATTTGGAGAACTTTAGATCCTAGCTAGTCTTGCCATTAGTCTATGAAAATTCAGGAGGAGAGACATAAATGCAGAGAAATCCCTGCTGATGGATTCACAGCTCTTAGCTTGCTTTTCCCCCTTCCTGTAAAGACGTAGTAGGCTTTCAGAAAGGAGTAAAAAAAATATTGGATCAGAATGATTTTTTTTCATTATTATTGCTCCCATTTGTACCTGATGGTCCAAATTAAAGCTGGAACAAAGTGGAGTGTCACTATTACAAATGCCACAAGGCTTCGCAGGGCCAAACTGTGCCTGTGACTCTGAGCCTGGTGTGACTGTTCACCTTCCGTGTGTGGCTCTATCTGACTTCCAAGATTTCTCTTTTTCAGCCCTTTTAGTCTCATATTTACTGCAGCACATTATGGAGGAGACATATGTAATGTGTTCCCTCTCTTGGGCTTTGCCTGTGCAAAGAAAATCGCTGTCACTGCCGCTGCAGTGGAAGCAGCACGGGTGCACTCTTTCAAAGTAAGACAGCGTCCTGGAAAAATTGCTCTGCTTTTGAAGTAATTATTTCCAAATAAAATTGGAACACTGTGCCCACCTGAGGACCGTGATAAGTCTAGGTTATTACTGTAACCATGCCGGTTAATTTTTCCATGCAGAATAGTTCATTTTAGCCTCCTTGTGAATGGAATTTATAATAGCACAGCCAGCAGTGGCTTGTCCTTGGTCTATTTTATACCAGCCATGTTCATGGGGCAGTCTGTGTAAAGGGTAGATATGTGAAGAAAGAGAAGATTATTATATCATAATAAAGATGAAGGGTCCCACTTTTGTTCCATAAACACAGGAAAGCAGAAGTCTTGCTAGTGGAGCTCACAATTTGTCAGGACTCACACTGCGTTTTTTAAATCACAGCCTGAAATTTGGAAGCTGCTGGGGGGAAGTCATAATTCGGGTCAATGAGCCGCAGATACGTACTGCCCCACTTTTTGCTGTCGTGGTGGCAGCATTACGTACACCCTACGTAAAAAGATGTTGTGCTTTTTCATTTGTGCTTTCTTTTGTACCTACTGCTAGACAGTCTGTCCCCCAAATTAGACCCAAGCACCAAAAAATTAGCTACAAAAAGACTTCAGAATAATGTGAACCCCCACATCTGGGGATTTCAGGGAAAGCTGAGGGCAGGACATGGCTCACCAGATCTGCCTGGATTGCTGGATGCTGTTCAGCCATCCCCAGAGCTCTCGGCTGATGATGAACGCTGCCAGGGTGGCATGGGTCAGGGCAGAAAATCCTGCTTGTGCTTGGAAAATGTAACAAAATTACAGATTGCTGGAGATGGCATTGGGATAAAACATTGTTAGGGTGACAAAAAACTGCTATGTAGCAACTCTGAAAGTATTCCATGTTTCCGAAAATATGCTACTGAAGTTCCGTCCCACTGGTACAGCCACATAAGGTTGTATGTTCTCAAGAGCATTTGAATCTCAAAAGCTGAATATTACTCCATTGGCCTAATCTGATCTTTCTGCTTTCTGGCTTCTCCTTTTTTCTCTGAGCTCCAGCACCCCTTCCAGGTTCCTCTGGGGTCCAAAAAACTGCTTTAGTTTCAGCATCCCTCCCTTATCTAAAGCAAAATAAAATGAGATTGTGGGCGCTGTCTGGGAGGTGAAGTATGAAAGACACTAGGGGATATATTTAATCTCAACTGTCTGAGAAAAACAGGGAATAGTACTGATGCTATCAATATCTGACCAGGTTGCAAAATGCAAGTGCTGAAATTCCTATATAACAGTGTTTCGAGATCCATACTCATGAAACCCCATTTAATTAGGATTTTGGTGCTCATATTCCATAAGCGTTGCATAACCTTCAGGAAGAGCAGTAGAAAAATAGTGTTTTTCAGATATGTAAGAGGTGAATGTAAAATATTGCCGGCAGTTTTCAGAATTACTGATTTTGGTTGCAGATAAAGCTGACCTTTCCACAGAGATCTGCAGAATAAACCCAGCACATATAGCACATTATCTTTTCCACTTTTTGGCCTGAAATCAGAAGATATAAGCAGTGATTGATTTACATTACAAAACCAAATGCCAACAGCTGCCTATGAAAGCACTTAGTAAAAGACATTGTTTATGAGCATCAGCTTTGACTCTGTCGTATAATCCTGCCAGAAGCCAAACGCTCTGCAGCAGGAGCACCCAACCTTCAGCACTTTATATTGTTATCTTGCAATTGATGCAGAAAATGGGGGAAATGATCATGACTGACTTCAGAGAGATTTAAGTGATACTGTTATGTGAAAGGCAAGAAAGCTAAAGCAGACCCTTTCTATGCTGCCTCTGTGTTGGTGTAACCCCTGAAATGAACAGAAGTGCTCTGATTTGAATAAGAAGTGGCTCATGCATAATCTGCTCCCTTGCCTTAGCAATGAGCCAAACAAATTGGCTGGACTTATGGCCCCTTTAAAATTAAGATAATGGATAATCAGAAGTTAGTACACGTAAATTTGGTGATTCTGATCCATGAGCTGCTGCTGCTGAAGTTAATCATCATATTTGTGTGGCTATCGTATGTTGTTTCCTGCTGGAATCGATCACAAGGGACAACCTGAAATAAGGGCTCAGAACTCCAGGCTGCTATCCTGAGGTGCTGTGGGCCCTCTGGGGATTTTTTGTGTCCCACGGGGAGATAATCACAATTTTGAACTGGGGAATCAAAGGGTGCAATTCTCAGAGCTTCTTCTGCTTCACCCCATCATCCATCTTGCTGCTGTGAGCCAGCACCATTTTTCCAGTGAGCTACCTGGCAGCACAGAAGAATGATTTGCAAGCATGGCTGTTCTCATGCGGATAAATAATGAACAGAGCATTGTTTTCAAAGGCAGGTTCCTAGAAACAGGGAGGGGGAAAGTCATGGGTGAAGGCTGAGTGGGTCTGATATAGCAGTGCTTTTGGAGGTGTCTTGAGTGGTAGTAGAACTTCATGCACCTCCAAATCTTTTTTCACTGACATTTCATTGAATCATGTGCCGGATCAACACTGCAGGGAACCACCTAAGGGGCTCACACTTCAGTGTGAAGGTGCAGGGGCAAACCAGGGTGGGATGTGGTCCTCTTGGGTGGTGCAGGTTGACAGTGACCTGGCAAAGTGTCAGTGTGTTTGCCAGCAGCACTGCTGGAAAAAACTCAGCTCGCTGGGAGCTGCTCTCCCATCTGTCCCAGAAGTTGTTACTTGCTCTGTGTGCCTCGGATTTCCTCACTGAAACAAGGTCACTGTCAGGAATCACACACCTGTTTTTATGCACCTCACCCCAGAGTTCATCACTGTGAAAGGAGTTTTGTGCTTTTGTTTTTTTTTTTTTTTTTTTTTTTACCCATTGCAGGCTATGGCCTGGCCAAACACCACTGCAAACCTTCCTGCTCTGCATGGAGGGTGGTCCAGGGTGTGCTCTGCAGTGCTGTTTTGTTAGCTTGGAAGCATTCTGCATCCACAGAACAGTTCAGCTCAGCTAACAGCATCCTTCCCATGCTGAAGAGTCCTAAGGCACTGCCTGGTACCTTGTGCCGAGCCTGTCACTGCAACAAGTGCCTCTAGACAACCCTCTGCTCTAAATGCTGAGCTTGATTTAGTTATCAGCCCAGACATTGCCATCACAAGCAATCATCTTCAAAGGAGTGATAGGCAGAGCATCTGGGCCAAATTATAACGTGATAACCTGACAGAGCTTTTAATAAAGACAATACTTTAGAGACACTTTGGTTGATCTGAATTCTTTTTTTTTTTTTTTTTTTTTAATTTAATTTTAGAACAGCAGTGCTGGAAACACACTCCCTGAACCTTGTACAGGGCATGAGTCAGGAAGGGACTCTGGTTTGAAAGAAAACAGAGTCACTGATCATTCACTTTTCCAGTACCTAAAAAAAGTGAACCCGAAAAAGCAACTAATTATTTTAGAATGCACTTCCATTTTAATAATCTTAAGTTTCTTGTAAAAAAAAAAAACTTTTAAAAAAATTAGAAAGGGTTGTTTTAGCTGTGTTAAAAAAAAAAAAAAAAAAGGTAATTCACTGTTCATTTAAATCATCTGTGGAACTAGCACTGCCTGCTGAGTGAGAACAGAAGATAAAAGCGATACAAGCAGAACGTTTAAAGGACTTTAAATAAACCCCGATGTGCCCGAAAACATCAAAACCCTGGCAGCACACAACGCCTGCTCCTCGGGGGCTGCGGATTTCAGGCAAACTCTTCCACCGCCGGCCGGCCCCCGCAGCACGGTCCCTGATCTCCCCCGGCTCCCCGCAGCCCCAGGTGCTCCGGGGCTCTGCCGGTGGGTCCTGCGGAGGGTGGGGAGCCCCGCCCGGCACCGCCCCGCCGAGGGCAGCCCGCCCGCCCCTCGCGGGATCCCCGCGCCGCCCGCCCCGTCGGGGCCGCCCCCGCCGCTCCCTGGCCGGGCCGGGCGCACCAGGCGGCGGAGCAGCCGAGCGGGGCCGGGGCCGCCTGCCCCGGGCAGGCCGAGCAGGTGTCGGGGCGCCGGGGCTCCCCCGAGCCCGCCGAGGTGAGTGGGGAACGCGGGGCTGCGGGCGGGGGTGCGGGCGGCCGGGGCTGCCCCGCTGTGCGGCTCCGCTCCCGCGGGCACTGGGGCTGCGCCGGGCTGGGAGCTGCGCTCGCCCCGCTGCGCTCGCCCCGCGCTGCCGCAGCGGGACGCGGGGGCTCCTTTCCTTGGCGGTCGGTGTGGTCGTTCCCCCCCACCCCCCGCCCCAGTCCACCGTCGGCTCCGGGGGCTTCGTTCCCCCGCGGTCGGTGATGTAGATGTACAGGCGAGGTGCATCTCCCGGGGATCGCGGGTGCCTCCCCCGGTACGCTGGGGGCTCCGTGAGCTGCGGGTGGGCAGAGAGAACCTCCCCACTCTGGGACTGAGGCACTTCATCCTACCCGGAGTTGTTTGCGAGCGATAACAATCTTCCCTCCGTGTGTCGGTGGGGTGCCTCCACCATGATCCCTGGGGCTCCATCACCCTCAGGGGCCTGAGGGTGGCATTCCCTCTGTAGAGGGTCAGGGGGATGCATACCCCATCATTCTGGGGGCTCCATCCCCGGGAGATTGGTGGGTTGCAGGAGTCCATGCCCAGGGGCCAGTGGGGTCCATCCCTTTGTAGGTCAATGGGTCAGGTGTTGGTAGGGTCCATCCCACAAGGGTTGGTGGAGTTTCATTCCTCTGGGGGTCAGTGGAGCATATCCCCTGATCTGGGGGTGTTTGTAGGGTCTCTGCCCAGCTCTTGCTCCACTGATCTCAGTGTGCCTGCCTGCAGGGCAAGGGGCAGCATCCACTGCATGCTGTGACACTTCGTGCTATCTCCCCTTGCTGTGGATTAGGTCATGTCGTGACACTGCCTGTTACGGTGTTGCAGTGCAGCAGGGCCCGGGGATATGAGGAGAGGGGTTGCAGTTACAGAAAAAACAGCAACCGCCCCCCCTTCGCTATACGCAGCAGTTTAATAAAATCAGACAGCATGAAGCATGTGTCTGATTTTTTTCCCCCCGATCATCAGAAGGTAGTTTTCGGTGTCATTAAATACTCCTGTCTGCACAAAGCAGGCTGTGATATATGCAGCGTTGTAAGCCTGGGAGCAGTTGTGGATGAGATGTGTAATCGGAAAACATCAGGAGCTGACCTCAAACTCCAAAGTTAACTGTGCTGTCTCTCCTTCGGGTGGCCTGGGGTACTCTTTTAAAACCTGTCTCCGTTTGTAACTATCCGTCCATTACCCGTGGCTGCAGAAAGCTCTGATGCCCCTTTGAAGGTGCCATAAAGCTGTAAATGGGCTTAATATAGCCTATCCCGTTAACCTCACTGCTTTCCCTCAGTATCCTTTTAATGAACGGCAACGCTCGTGAATTTCTCTCAACAGGCTGTCAGATCTTCTCTGCTTCTGGCTGGAGAGAGCTTGGCGAGGCTGTGTGAGAGGAGACTTCCCAGAAGGATCAACACGAGGGGTTGATGCACTCTGGCCAGTGCAGTGGCAGCAGGTTCAGGCACTGTCCCTGCACCAGCATCTTGCTTTTAGGGCACTCCCAGGGCAGTGGAGACATCCAGATCTTGGGCTTCACTTTGCCCCTGGCAAAGGGGAGCTGGAATACCTATGAGCAGGCCATCTTGTCAAAATGCTCAACAGCTTTGGTCTGAGTTTTTCTGCCTTCATTTTAAGGCAAAGTGCAATACCTGTACACCCTCACTTTCATGTCCAGGATGCATGTCCTTGCAATTATTGTGCTAATCCCTGAGATGACTCACTAACTTTGCCTTTTTCTAGAGTGTCTTCTGCCTCTATTGCATGGGTCTTTGCACTGGACAAATTATCTCCTGGGTAGCCAAAGCTCACAGTGCGTGTAAGAATAGCCTGCAATATTACTGAGTTAATAATTTTCTGAAAAACAAAATGCCTGAATGCAAATAGAATGGAAAACATGTCTTTGAAGTCTTTTTTCTTTAAAATTATTCAGTGCCTAGCCTGGAGGAAACCTATTTTTTTAAACTTTTATTAAACTCGCTAGCATTTTACAGAAGTGGGAAGTGATTTTATTGTTTCTCCTTTCTGTTTAAAAGTCTTTCAGTTTTCATGACATGAGGTCTTTTCTGGGTTACCTTTTAAATGTTGGCAGGGGATTGCTAGTCTGAGAAACTTGATGTGTGAGTAGATGTTTAGTCTGATTTACCAGCTCCTGAGCTGGCAAAGGCAGCTGCCAGCAGCTCTGCTGGGGCACAGCAGGGCTGAGTCCAGCCGGAGATGCTCAGGAGTCCCAGGGCACTGATTATCTCAATTGAGTTGAAGTAGGGAGAGAAGGTCAAAGTCCATGTGGTATCGTAAAGGATTTCCTAGGCGTGCAGAGAGCAGCAGCTATCTTGCATGGCAGGTATCTACTGCAGGGGCTGTTTGGAAATGCTGGTGACATCAAACCTCTGTGTTGTAAGAGCCAAATTTAAAAGGTATTGCGTGTCTTCATGATATTGCCAGGTGTCTTGCTAGCTTTTCAGTAGCTTTATGAAATGAGAAACATCTCTGGGCAGGAGTCCGCCTGGGTGCAAGAGCATACATTGGGTGTTGGGAGATAGGAAAGGCTTTAATGTTAAGGTCCCTCTGCCTTAGCTCATCTGCACAAGGGTTGGGAAATGCTTCCTGCCTTTAAAATCTGAGCCACGACTTCCAAGTCTATGAAAAAACCCTTTTTTTTTCTTCTGTTTGTTACTAACTATAGTTCTTGTACACAGCACACTTTGTCTCCTGAAAGGGCAGCTGAGATGCCCCAAATGAAAAGCTGTGGGTTTTGCCTGAGTAATATATGAGAAAGTTCTATAATACAGGCACATTTCTAAATTGTGTTTGAATGTTGTTATTAAAAGTAGGTTCTTTGCTATATTTGTACATATATCTATATTAGGTAGATAATATTTCTGAATGCTATTGCTGTCTTCAGTGTAAGGCTTGTTCTCTTGATGGGTTTCCTACAGGTGTTGTAGGCGCTCTGTGTAATATTCTTACTTTAAATGGGTTCAAACCACCAATAAACTTCATTAGACAAATCCAGAATTAAAAAAAAAAAAAAAAATGGTAGTTTTACTGGGCAATGTTAAGTCAGGAAATCCAGAGGCTGAGGCTCCAACAGCAATATTAACTTGGCTGCAATACACATCCTGTAAGCTCTTTTATGACATACATCTCATAATGTAAACAGGAATAAGCATGTAGATTAATGTATGCAGAGAAGGAGTAGAAAAGAGTATTTTTCTGATTCTGGCCCCCTTGTCCCTGTGTCAGCTGGCTCTTGCACAGAGCCTGGGAAAGCCTGGCACTGCCTTACGCCGTGCTGGGCAGCGCGACCAGCACCGACTCGGCTGCACCCGACTGCTGATGGAGTAAAAATAACTGCAGCGAATGAGTAATTTGGGTTTTGTTTCTGTCAAAACAATACCAGAGTAATGAAGTTCGTTTTGTTCCTCAAGGTCTGTAGGAGTTGTAGGATGTATGACCCTTAAGCGTTCCCTCTTGTGTTATTTCCCACTGGCATGTCTGGCCCTGCTGAGGCTGCTGTGGTTGTAATGAAGTGCAGTGGCTTTGCTTTGGTGAGTCTCAGCTTTCTACTTGTATTACCCATGTGTTACAGTAACAGCTCTCTCGGCTAATTTTAACTAGATCATGTACAAAAGTGATTACATGCATATTGTATTTTAACACAGATCTGCAATGGACCAAGCAGTATTGCTCTTTGTATTATGTTGTCTTAATTAAAAACTGGGTTATTAATATATTTCAGTAAATTGATAAATTTAGCCTGAAGGTCAAATAGTCTAATCTGACCTTCGCCGTGTCACAAGGCATTATATCTCATGCAGTTACCACCGTTCTGAGCTGGAGATTTGCATGCGATGTGGTGTCATCTAGGGCAGAGCCTGTGGTCCTTCAGCAGCAGCTTCCTGCAATGACAAAGGTGGTCTGGGTGAATAGAATTAATTTATGGGTACTCTCCAGGAGAAAATAATTATCCTTTTCTGTCTAAAAAGGGCTTCTAATCTAGTATCAGCACTCTGATTATTGCTGCCTTGGTGTGACATTGTAAGGCTCTACAAGGGAAGTGGGAGCAGCTCTAATTCTGCAACCTAATACTTCTGCTGTTATACCTGCCTAATTGCAATGGCTCCACTTTGGTGCAGCTTCCCAAAGATGCTGCTAGAGCACTGTTGTAAGCCACAGCATTGTGCTTTAATTTCATTACTGTTTGATTTGGCCAGCATTTTATTCACTTCCTCTGCAGTGTTAGGCAGTTTGCAGAGGGGGTTACTACCTGGCTGGGTTACAGCACTTATTGTGTGCACTTAACCTCAATTTCTGTTTAAATGGAATTGTATTAAAATAATTTGGCAAAACTTTGAAATTACAGTAGGGCTGCTTTTGATAATTGACTTCTCCCCCCCCCCCAGTAACTCTGTTTAGTAAAATTATCACAATTCACAGAGTCAGAATGGTTCAAGTCAAACAGAGTGTCTGGATCCCACTGGGTTTTGGTTTTGGCCATTTTTGCTTTGTGAGAAGTGAAGGTGGGCACCGCTCTGGGGTCCCACTGCGGTGAGCAACCAGCTGTCCTCTGTCAGCTCTCAGAAGTGGAACGGTACCTGTCAGGATTTGTGCTGGGGGAGTTGTCAGAAAGAACAGCATTGAAAAATGAGAAAAGCGTAGAAAATGGTCTCTAACTACATTAAAGACTTGTGAAACTTCTGCAGTTCTGCAAAAATACCCTGTAATTTTACACAGTGGAGCCATCCTCCCTGACTCAGACTGGGAGAAAGACCTATTCAATGTTACATTTTAATCATATACAACACAAAGACTTTTGCTGTGCTGTTTAAAATCCAGCTTTCTTTCAGGCTGTGTTCTGCTGGGATGTTTTCATCCAAAACGGACTGCTGAGGCTGACAGGAACAGTCTGAAAAAGCAGCTCTAACCTTCCTTCCTGACACTTCAATAGTGACACCCACTGTGGGAAACTAGGGCATAAATGCATTAACACTTGTCACTGGGAAGAAAATCCTCTCCATGATGGGGACCAGAAGAGAGTGATTCTTAGATTCATGATACAAATTGGTTCATTATTTATTTCAATCAAAGTCTGTAGGTGCTGCTACAATGAAAAATTAAAGTGCACTTTGCAGAACACTTGTGAGCTGACACTCTGCCAACCCCAAAGCCTTCCTGACCTACAAAACGAAAGAGAGCTTTGATGCTCGCTGCACTCTTCACAAAATCTCAGACAAACAGGCTTTGCCCAGAATTTTGACAGAGGTAGGACCTACTGAAACAGATGCCAAACCCACTCTGTTCACTGTCGCCTTCCAAAGGAAACATCCTGCTGTTGCCTTTACGTGTTACAGATCTGTACGAGGGCAGCCCAGCTGCTTGGTCCTCTGTAAATACTTTGGACTTCCGAGGGTATCCCCTTATCAGTGCCACCATCCTGTTGCACATTGTAAGTTTAGCAAAGCTCTCATCTTCCCAGATGGGTAAAAGACAGCTTGTTCCCTGCTGGAGCAGGGTTTTCCCACTCCTCCAGCTGTATGCAAATGCAACACTTGTATAAATCAGTAATTGTGAAGGAACTGAGGGAACTGAAGGAACACACTGCTGCTTCTCTCTCCACTCCCAAGGCAAAAGTGGTTGCCCAGCAGCGTGGGGAAAGTCTAGCTTTAATACTGAGTGGCTTATTTTACTAAATGTGCTGGTCTGAGAATCACAGAATGGTCTGGGTTGGAAGGAACCTTAAAGGCCATCTAGTTCCAACCCTCCTGCCATGTACAAGGACATATTTCACCAGACCAGGTTGCTCACAGCTCCATCCAACCTGGTCTTAAACACAGCTTCCCTGGGCAACCTGTTCCAGTGCCGTGCCACCCTCATGGTAAAGATTTTTTTCTAATCTCTAATCTAAACCTGCTCCCTTTCAGTTTGAAGCCACTCTCCCATTCCCTGTCATTAAATGCCATTGTAGAAAGTCTCTCTCCATCTTTTTTTGCAGGCTCCCTTCAGGTACTGGAAGGCTGCAAATACATCAGCCTGAAGCCTTCTCTTCTCCAGGCTGAACAATCTCAATTCTATCAGCCTTTCCTCACAGGAGAGCTGCTCCATCCATCTCATCAACTTAGTGGCCTCCTCTGGACTTGCTCCAACAGGTCAATGTCCTTCCTGTGCTGGGAACCCCAGAGCTGGATGCAGTGCTCCAGGTGGGGTCTCAGCAGAGCAGAGCAGAGGGGCAGAATCCCCTCCCTTACCTGTTGCCCACCCTGCTTTGGATGCAGCCCAGGACAGGTTTGGCTTTTTGGGCTGTGAGTGCACACGGCCAGGTCATGTCCAGCCTCTCACCCACCAGCACCCCCAAGTCCCTCTCAGCAGGGCTGCTCTTGGTCTGTTCATCCCCAGCCTGTGTTGGTACTGGGGGTTGCCCTGACCCAAGTGCAGCACCTTGCACTTGGTCTTGTTAAACCTCATGATGTTCCCATGGGCCCACTCCTTGAGCTTGTCCAGGTCCCTCTGGATGGCATCCTGTCCTTCAGGTGTGTCAACAGCACCACTCAGCTTGGTGTCATCTGCAAATTTGCTGAGGCTGCACTTGATCCTTTTGTCAATGTCATTAATGAAGATATTAAATAACACTGGTCCCAGTATGGACCCTGATGGATTTCACTTGTCATCGATCCCTTTGGACTCTGAGCCATTGACCACCCCCCTCTGGATGCAACTTCTTTTCCATTTAACAGTCCACTCATCAAATCCATCACCTTCCAATTTAAAGAGGATGTTGTGGGATACCATGTCAAAGGCTTTACAGAAGTTCAGATAAATGACATCTGTAACCCTTCCCTTGTCCACTGGTGTAGCCACCCCATCATAGAAGGCCACTGGGTTGGTCTGGCAGGACTTATCTCTGCTGAAGCTGTGCTGATTGTCTCAAATCACCTCCCTGTCCTCCACGTATCTTAGCACATCTTCTAGGAGGATCTGTTCCATGATCTTTCCAGGGCCAGAGGTGGTGCTGACAGGTCAGTAGTTCCCAGGGTCCTCCTTTCTTCTACTCCCCTTTTGCAGTCACCTTGGACTTCTCCTGACTGCCACGACTTTTCAAATACCGTGGAGAGTGACTTGGCAACTATATCAGGCAATGTCCTCAGGACTCTGGGATGCATCTCATGGGGTCCCTTAGACCTGTTCAGATTCCTCAGGTGGTCATGAACCTGATCCTGAACCTGATGGCACTTGGCTCTTCCAGTCCCCATCCTGCTATTCATGTACATGAGAGGTGTGGGAAGAGAGGCTGCCATTGAAAACTGATGACCAAGATCTGTTGGGGTATTTATTTCTCAATACAATTGAAGATCAAAATGGCATGGGTTTTGAGAGAGCTTCTGTCCAAAGTCTGTACCAAAGCACAAGCCCCAAAGGCTTTCCTTACTTAATGCCACTCTAACATTCTGATGCACATGGTGCAGCTCCCTCATGTCCCCTGTGCTGGGGAAGGAGGGTGGGTGGGGCCTGTGGCAGCCACCTCTGCATGTTGTGGTGCCTGGCTGTCAACCCATCAGCTTTAATCAGGGCTGGCAGGAGCACTGATGGCAACTGACCTCATGTTAAAGACTAAAGTCCCTGTCTCATCTGAACTCAGTTCCCTTCGTGAAGGATTTCAGATGACAAGTGGGACAGGTATTAAACATTAACCAGCTGTTCATCTTTAAAATACTAATTCTATCTCTTAGCTGTTTTCCCAGTGTGCTGGGTTTGAAAGACTTGAAACTTTCAAGAGTGATGAGTATCTATCTCATGGTCATCCCAGATCTGCAGTGCCAGTTTCCAGCTTTCAGGCTCTCCTCATAGGTGTCTCTGCTAGGAACAGGCTCACTAGGTTTATCTGGAAAATCAAATATGTGGGTGGGCCACTTCAGGCCACTTCTCAGTTTGCCTCCGAGGCTGCCAGCAGCATAGATGACATTCCCCTTCCCTTAATAATCCTTCTCACCCTTTGTTCTTCTGTACCACTGAGCAACCTTCCTCCCTATGGGTTGTATTTAGATCTGCCACGTCTTGGGATGAGGAGCTGAGCAGAGGAATGTCTTTGTTGCTATGATGGGACTTGGGCTGCGAGGTGACATGTGGCACGTCATATTCCATCAGGAATCCATCTCCCCTCTCTTATGGAGTAACAGATGTCCTCCTATTTCTCTTCTTAATAAAGCTACAACCACTTCTGTATGGGTAGTCTGTCTCATAGCTCAGCTGGAAATAAATAAATGCAGCAAACAAGCTGCACCAACAAAGTGGCACCGTTCCAAAATGCAGTTATTCTGGCTGGTGCACTGTCGCTGCTGTGAGGTGTGGGGCTGTGGAGAGCAGGGTGTGATGGGCTTGTCTTGGCCTGCAGCCTTTTCTTTCAGGCCACATCCACATGCTCATCAAAGAATTCAAACCTCTATGCATCGAGTAGTCTGAAGGGGGGTGAATCACAGCTCCTGGATATGTAGGGTGGAAAGGGCCTGCTGGGTCACCAAGCCCTCTGCTTTGTTTTTTAAAGGATCCTTCCTAATTAAAGCACGACTGGTGGTTGCAACATGTCTTATTTGGGTGGTTTAATAAATTGCTGTCCTCTCTGTGAGACATGAAAGCGTATTTACTAATGTGGCTGTAAATGTCTCAGCTGTGAGGTTGTTATTTACTGTACTATTGTAATGCAAATATTTGTGGTTGTGTTTGCACTGATCACACAGACAGCGCACACATTTTATTTCTTGGGGTATTTAGGCTTGCTTTTTTCTCCTTTCCTGCTGTATCTGTTTTGTTACACACTATATAATAGAAATTGCTTGAAGTGTAATTGCTTGTCACTCAAGTGCCATTTTACAATATAGGGCTATATCAATCAGAAGATTCTTCCTCCTCCAATTAATTTTGATTTTTGAGGGTAGATAGCAGTGTTTGTCTGGAGAACATGCCACTAAATCATCTAGTATTTTATACATTTATTTACTTTTAAATGTATTTTATGTGAAAGGTAATGGCCCATAGTTAGAGCTGCAGAAGAGAACACTCACTGTCAAGAGCCTTGAGGTTGGTAGTGGTGCTCCCAGCATGGATGCAGCCTGAGTGCTCCAGTCTGATGGATGTGCAGTCACTGGTTGTCTGCTGCCAAAGAGGCGGCAACTGCCCTTTTTTAAATGTGTGTCTTGGGGCATGAGGTAGGAAAAGATTTAGGCATCTCAGTTGCAAGTTTCCCAGATGAACTATTTTTTGAAGCTGATTTGTCAGTCTGAAGCCCTGTATGTCCTACATGATTCTTTCATGGATGTGGGCAAGCATCAAAAATGGTAGCTCAGCTTAAGAAACACTGGAATACTGTTTAGAATCGATATTTCTTGCTCTGAGTGGTCCTCTAATAGACTGGCTTTTCAGTGTGTACAGAGACTGGAAAAATGGAGTCTGTGAGTAGGAAGCCTTGCCTTGAAACAGAATGCTTTGTGATTAATGATTTTATCTGTAGCCTTTTAATACCTCCTGTAGATGGGATGATAGCCCAGAGGTAATCTCTCTGATGGGATGCAGGGAGCACTGGTTGGAAGGTCTGATGTGGCATCTTTCAGTGTTCATTGGGGATAATCCTACCTTGGGGTCAGGATGGCCTTGAATTTGATGGAGCTTGGATTAGATGCCAGCTGATTTGGGCCTCTAATCTGTGATGAGTAAACTATTAGACTGAGTCTTTTAAGTACACAAAGAAATATATAAAAAAAAATTAAGAGACTTCTGAGCTTTGGGTACTATTAGTCAAGACAATGGACATTACTTTAGCCATGGGCTCGTACTCATAGGGATCTGCCCGGATCCATTGGCTTTTGTTGTGGGTAGGTAGGAGGGAGCTGTTCTAAAAACTACTTAAGCTGCTAAAACTGATTACTTTATTATTTTTTTATTTGTAATGACTGAGTCTGTCAAAATTGAACTTGAGCTTTTCAGTGGAAGACCTAATATTTGCCTTAAAACCACCTGGTTTAATTTTGGTCTGCAATTGCCTGGAGTTTGCCTGGCTGCATGGACTGCCAAAAGTGGTTGGTATGTCACTGTGTACAGTCTGGGTGTCAGTGTGTGTGTAGGCTGTGTTAGGAGTCAACATCCCTTATTTGTTGGGGGAAAAAAAGAAGAGATCCATTGGGGCCCATTTCTGCTAGAGCCAGAGAAAACCTGGAACAAAACCCCCTGTCTTTTGTAGTTATTTTTGTCTTTCAGCTCCCACTTCCGTTTATTTTATGAAGCTGCTGGCACTGCAGAGATAGTTTGCTCTTGCTCCACTGCACTCAGAAACTTTCTGCTTGCTGGGAGGTGCAGCTGTACCCTGCATTGGCAGTTTGCACTGAGGAGCAAACTACAGTATCAGTTTGAATGAACACTGTTACTCTTAAATAAGAACTTATTCAAATAAAATCAGGTTAAAAAACAACTAAGAGTCTTTATGGAAGAGCTTACATGGCCTGGCAGGGCTGTGCATGAGCTTGCCAGCATTTTGGAGCAGTGACCCATCACAGTGGCATCCCTGTCTCCTTCTCGAAGCTGCCCAGAAAAGAGCAGGTTCTCAGTTTCCCTTAAATCTGGCCAAATTCTGAAGGGAGAGTAAGAAAAGTTCTCTAGCTTGCGTTGATGGAAAATGAATGTAGATTTTTTTCAGGGACCTCTTTGTTTCAATGAAGAGTGTGTAGGGATAGTCCTATCTGGTGCATTGGGAAAGACTTACTAAAACATTCAGGACAATAAGGAGCAGTTTATTCTGGCTGCTGGCATACTTTCTTCTGCCTACCTGGTGGGTCAGGTATAAGCTGCCCTCAATCCAGGCCACTATCTGAAGTGATGTTCTAGGGGACTTCTGTGTCCATGGGCAGTGGGCACAAGCCTGGAAGAATGAACCCTCTCCCTGTACTAACAGTCCTCTTGCTGCCTATTGCTCTGCATTGCAGGAGCCTAAATTGCTATCCAAATATAAGTTCTTCAGGCTTCTTAGTTTTCCTGATCACTTTAATCTTTGTAATCTTCCGTTTACACTCCTGTAGCTATGAAGAAAGGCAAAACAGGCAGGAGAAACTGATTATGTGCTTGAGAAACAATGAAATGGTGTTGGAAATGCTACCAAAACTTGAAGAGGAAAGGGAAAGGATGAATCTGAGGGGAAAAAGAAATATTTTCTGTTACTTAAATTGTGTGTATTAGTAATGGATGGAAAATTATTTCAGACAAAGCTGTGAATTTTGTTTGTCCTCCTAAAAACACTCCTTTTTTTTTTTTTTTAAGCTTCCCTGTGAGTATTATGGCCAACCTCATTTCACAGCTTGATCTATTCATCTCAGTTAAATGCAATGGACAAAATCTACACAAAACAACTGCTTAACATTATAAGCAGCTTGCATAAACATCAATTATTAAGGTCACGAGAGCTCCTAGAAACCAGATGAAATGAGTGCACTGTTGCATTTCTTTTTTCAAAACATCCATTAATTAATAAGGGGCTTAGTGCCCAGACTGTTTCTCCCTGCCTGCCTCCATCAGATTTTGCTTTCATCAAGCAGAGGGGAAAGTGTCACTTCCCTCTCTTCCTCCTCCCTTTTCTTTGGCTGAAGCACAGAAAGGTGCCAGACTTCATCCTTCACAAGCCCATCATTCACAGCTGTGGTATCCCAAAATGCTCAGGCGGGTTGTGTTGGGGGTGTCACAACAGCAGCACACCCTCTGGAAAGGCCAGGGGCTTCATTTCATGCCTGGACTGCCCGCGTGCCTGCAACAATAGGAGCGGGAGTCTGAAGTCAAGCTGCCAGGAGCTAGAGAGTAGTCACACTGATGTATTGGGGCAGTGCAATGAGGGCAGGGTGCTCACAGGAGAAGCATGGAAGAGAGGAAGACAATGAGGGGAAAGTAGTAGTGTCTAGAGGTCCTGTCCCCCCTCTGGAAGCACCACAACCCCTTGGTTTGTGTAGGCGTGGGCATCATGTCACACGTTGGTCCCTTCCACATGACGTGACTATAGGTAGCACATGGTGGCCGTGGAGGCCTCGGGCATCAGAGCTGTAGATGCCTTTGGCGGGAGCTCCTCTGTAGCCCTTTCCAGCACAGGAAGGAATTGCAGAGGTTTGCCTGAGAAATGGGCTGCTGTGATTGAGGGGCCAAGCCCTACTTATACCCAAAGTCAAGGTGCGTATAAAATATCTGTCAAGGTTAACGTAAGTGGGACATGTTTGCAGCAAGGAGTTTAAGAAGGAAAAAAACAGGAATAGAACAATGTTAATTTTTAAAATGAATTAATTCAGTTGTGGTGCTGGATGTAGAGGGGGCAAATCAGACTAACTGTGAGGAGGGAGGACAATGCGGCAACCGAATGGGAGATGAGGAGAACTGTGATGGTGGGTGCTGGTGGTGTGGGGGAAGGCTGAATCTCAGCTAGCTTACACAGGGCAAAACAGCTCAGATGAGAGAGCTTACTCATGGGACTCATTGTTTGGGAGAGAGGATGCCTTCTGAGACAGTCCTAAAATGTCAAAAAGGCTAAGAAGCAAACTTGTGTGTAAGGGGATTGAGGTTTGGCATCCTGTAGATAGCAAATGGCCTGAGATTTTCTTGCCTGGTTTGTGCTGAAAGTAAACCCTCTAAGGCAGACACTTCTCTGTATTTGCCAAGAGTGAGTGTGGAGAAGATGGGGACAAAGGCTGATGGTTTGCAGCTCTGCTGTCTGGGGTTATGACATCTGCAGAAGAAACTCAGATGGCTAGGATCTGGATTGTTGAGCCCCAGAAAAACAAACTCATCAGTTTGGCCTTGCTGAGTTTGAATGAGCATCATCAGACGATTGAGGGAGGGGATTGTCCCACTCTGCTCTGCGCTGATGTGGCCTCACCTTGAATATTGTGTGCAGTTTTGGACACCACAGTGATGCTAAACTGTTAGAGAGCACCCAAAGTAGGGCAATAAAGATGGTGAAGGGCCTTGAAGGGAAGCTGTATGAGGAGCAGCTGAGAGCATTTTTTAAGTTCAGCCTGGAGAAGAGGAGACTGAGGGGAGGCGTCATCCCACTCTGCAACATCCTCATGAGGGGAAGAGGAGGCTCAGGCACTGATCTCTCCTCTATGGTGACCAGTGACAAGACTCAAGGGAATGGCCTGAGGTTGTGTCAGAAGAAGGTTCTTCACCTAGAGGGTGGTTGGGCACTGCAACTGACTCCCCAGGGAAGTGGTCACAGCACCAAGCTTGACAGAATTCAAGAAGCATTTGGATGATATTCTCAGGCACATGGTGTGACTCTTGGGGATGGTCCTGTGCAGGGCTAAGGGTTGGACTTTGATGATCCTTGTGGGTCCCTTCCAACTCAGCATATTCTGTAATTCTGTGATTCTGTGACTGCATTTTCCTTGGTGCCCCTAATGAAACATAACGCAAATACCTAGACATCAAATGTGGTCTTCTATTAAAAATCTTTACAGGTATCACATCTGCTCTTTATCTATGAGGAATCTAATTTCTGCAACCACTCGAGAAACAGTTCAAGGAGATACAAATGTAAAAGCCATTATTCAAATATTTCTGATATGGGGCTAGTATCTAGTTTTAACTTATCAAACATCAAAGAGGTTCTTTGGGATGAGTTTGGAGGGAGAATTTGCCTCCACCATCCTGCAAGATAGGACACAAAGGTCACGGTGCAAACATTCCCCCCCATAGGATAATGCTTATGGGGGTTGCCTTATTAAAAAGAAAAAAAAAAAAAGCTTGTCCCATGTTTTATTCCAGCATGGTTTTTGAAAATTACTCATCAGAGGCTGCTTTTGATATATAATAAAAAAACTCTAAGCAACAAAGGGGCTTTAAAAAAAGCAAAGACTTGACATATTTGTTAATACTCAGGGTAGCAATGCATTAATTTTAAGGCATGCTTTTTAGGTTTGGGGTTTTTTTTTAAATGAAATGAGGGCACTAATTAAAATTAATCCATTTATAAATCTTTCCACATCCAATTTTAAAGTGTAAATAAAACATTTGCCTTGTCTGTCTCTTTTCTCATCGTAAGACAATACAGACCATATAACTTTTAACTCTTTAAGGTATTAAGCATGTAAAGCTATCTTAAGTGATTTACTAAAAGATACAAAAATTGGTTGCATGGTTGAGATAGCTTTTAAAGAGCAGGAAAGATGGCAGTGGGAATGTTGGGAGTGCCTCAAAATGGGTTTTAATGCTTGCCTTTGGGATCTGCAAACCTCAGGAGTTTCTCGCCCCGGCTGCCTCTCTGTCCTCCATTCCTACCCCTTTCATGAAAATGAGCTGTCTGTTGGCTGCCTTCCTTGATGTGCATTTTTCAGAGTGTGATAATTTGCACTATAAAATACACATGGATGAATTTACTTCAGTTTTTCTTCCAAAGTCAGTAAGGATTTGAATTGGTGAGGTTGGAAAAAGAGAGGTGGTAGGCTACTGCACAAATATGATGCATTTGATTAATTTATGTGATTGAAAAAAAAAAAAGAAAAAGAAAATGAGACGCTTTTGGCAAAGAAACTCTCTGAACTTTAAGTTCTGTGATGTGAGACTGCAGTATTGTCAATGCTGAAGGTATTATTCTGTGCCTTGTTTAAAAAGGAAGCTAAACACGACCTTGGGTCTGTGATGGTTGGTAGCTCCTCAATGTATGCTAATTAGTAAAGACTGTGAGAAAAGTAGTACAGCTGCTGAGGGAACTATACATTCTGACTTTTTAATGTGTTCCAGATATTATCAGTTGTGCCTACAGACCTTTGGCGCAGTTATGGCTGTGTCAAGGGTGCCTGTGTCTGTGCAGTCATCTACCTCAGTACATAGAGAGCTGGCAAAACGGCTAAACCCACCCCCTAAACAGCCAAATGCAGGTGATATTCTCAACTCTAATGTGAGCTGTGTGTCTCTGCTCCATCTCAGGCCATGCCAAAGCAAAGGGAGAGCATGGGGCAGGTCTGTTGTGTGTGAGGATGCTCCCCTCTGCTTTCATATGCAGATATTTAATAAAACAACTATGCATCTCTGCTTCTTGTCATTCCTATCCCTGGGAAGTTTCATGTCGGTTGCTATCTTCTATCAGTTTCCTGCACTTTGGTCTTGATGTCTGTTCTTCATAAACCTTCCAGCCTGAAATCTGCCCAGTGCTGACCCCACCCTGGTTCCCAGCCCTCTTTGCCGGGAGTAAAGCTCAGCAGCTGCAGAAAAAGTGAGGGTAAGAGGAAAAAAGTTGCAAATCCTCAGAACAAAATGTGCAAACCAAAGTTGTACTGGCTTGGAAAAGGAGCAGCTTGCTCTGGCTCTCCTGCAGATACAGATGGGCAATGAGTAGCTATGTGGTGAATTAGCGAGCTGAGAGTCTAGGTAGTTGTTTCCAGCAGTGTTTGTCCTCTAAATATTTATCCACAGTGCACAGGAGCATTGTTCCACCTTTCCCAGAGAAGTCATGCCCAGGTAGGAGTTTTGATTCCTCTTTCCTCCCAAGGCTAATGGGATCTAGCTTCATGATAGCAAGTTTGCAGCTCTTAAACTGAGTTGCTGAGACCTACTGTTTTAAGCTGTGCTTCTGATAATCGGTCTCCTTTTGAGAAAGCATAAAGAGACAGATGTTACAATTGCAGGAGTTAAGGCTCGTTTAGTGTTTGCTCGAGGTGTTCTTTCCCTGTGGGTGCAGCCATGGGAGATGGGGGAGTGCATGAGGACACGGCTGGGCACTTGCTCTCCACCTCCTCAGAAAATGAGGGGATTTCTCGTTGCAGAAAGCAACTTCTGCATGGAGGTACAATGGGATTTTTGCCCCGTGTGCTCAGTTTGCTGTTTTACAGTGCTGTGCAAAATGACTTCTTTGCCTCCAACTACAGATTCAGAACTGCTAACCACCCACTGTACAGCCGCTAATGCACAGATTATCTCCACAGCCAACAGCTTTAAGTAATCAAACAGAGATAATTTTACCTCTGTGACCCAACAAATAAACACCAGAATGAGGAAAAATCCTTTCGCCCACACAATCCTACCCAGGCTTTCAAGGACGGAGTAAAGACTTTCCTCAAAGCCTGTAGAGGTGTCAAGGTCACCAGGCTCGTCCAATCTTAGATCGATGTTGTGGGGCGCTCTCAGGAGGGTCATGATGCTCTGTAACTTGATGAGACCATCTCTTGCTGGTGCTGCTGCAAAAGAAATGAAACGAGCAGAGCATACACTGGAAGTTGTGTACGCAATCCTGCTTTCACAGGAAAAGCTGTGGCTTGGAATGGCTTTTGTTGATGACATCAGCCTTTAACTTTCTGTTCTTTGGAAGAACAGACATTTCTCACAGCTATCAGGGGTTTAGCACCATTAAGGAAACACAACTGTTACATATCGTAACATTGCATCTGTGGCTTCTTTCTCACTGATCTCCACCAGCATCCGAAAGTCATATCAGAAAATACTTTTACGCTTAAAAAGTCTGTTTCTCTTTGCTTTTATTTCCCAGATCAGCTCATTGTGACTGTGACTACTTTCTTAGAAATGAAATCTCAGCTTTTTTTTTTTTTTTCTTTTCTTTTGGTGTTAGTAAATTCTAGCTACTCAGAGCTTCTCTCATTTTCCTTGCCCTTTCCCCCTTTGTTCTAGTCAACTCTTTTCCTTATTCCTGCTATTAAGGATACTTAGCATGTTGTCATTGGGAAACAGCACTCATTTCTTCATGGAAAGAAGCTGCTTAATGTTTCATGTGTTACAGTGAATAATTAAATAAAGAAAAATATCTAAGCCTACAAAAACTAGCTGGCAGCTGAAAGGAAGAAAGCATTTGCAGTCTGCTGGGGAAAAGTGACGCTACTGGCCTGGTGTCTTAAAAGTACAAGGGTAAGGCTGAAAAATGAATATATCTGACATGACATTCAAGAAATCTGGATTTTTCAACTTTCCATGCATTTATAGCATTAATCTTTAATTGTCGTATTCTTGAGTGACTGGCTGTGAGATCAGAGCTGAAATTGGTGGGGCTGAGTAAAACCAGGCTGGTAAGTGGAATGAAATGTCTGCAGGGACCACGACCTTGTGAACTGTCAGGGATGGAAAGGCTGTCAGCACTCAGGGAGCTTGGCAGCCTGATAGTGTATGGCATGAGCAGTCCTCATGTAAATAAGGGGTTTTATTGGCCTTCATAGTGCTTTTTCACCCTTTCTGGGCTGTAAGGTCATTGCCCCTTTTCTTTTGATTTTATAATAAATCTTAAAATACAGCTGCTGGGCTCTATGAAAGTGCGATGAAAAACTGGGGAAATGGGGCTTCTGTGCTGAGAGTTGGGAGAAGGGTGACTGCTCCCAAATGATCTAACTGGACCATGGAATTTTTTACCTTTTCAAATAAAACCAGAACTGAGCTGTCATTTTGCAGTGACCTTTGCAATTTTACCAAATGAGTTCAGACACTTGCCATCCTCATGGCAGAGGGAGCATCGTTCAGGGCCGAGTTATAAGTGGGGATCTGCACTGAATATCTCTTTTTTTCTTTCCTGTCCCCCATCTACTTTTTCCCCTCGCTGCATGTATTATCTCAAATGGATAATGTGCTTTAGCAGAATTTGCTGAAACGAGAGACAGATGGAGGCTTGTGCAGAGCAGTATCTCTCTGTGTCATTGCTCATCCCTTTGAATTTGGTTACTGTTAGTCCCATCAGCTAGGGTAGGACTCTTTGCATTCTCCTTTTTCCACTCTGTATGCTGAGATGTGGAGGCTGGTCACATAATTTGTATCTACATCTTCCTATTGCCTTTTGCATTTCCCTTTCTTTCTGTGATCTGCAGCTCTGGCTGCAGTGGAGATACAGTGAGCAGGACTGCAGTGATGGCCTTGCACCACTGTCAGAATTGTTGATGTGGATCTGGTGTGCTTGATACACACCAGAGTGACTGATGTAACAACCAGAAAACATCTCACAGCCCTCCAGCCTTCACGTGCTCTGCTGCTCTGTCAGCATGACTGGCCTGACCTCTGCTCAGAGTGAGAGACTGGGTCCAATTCAACTTGAAGCAAAGTGGGATGAGGCTTAGGGAGCTGTTGCACCATCCCAGAGAGTATACAAAATGAGGAGAAAGGGGACTTCTTTTGGTTCCAAAAAGACTATTAGAAATTCTTGCTGAGGGTTGAGCTGCACCAGTCCTGTTAACTCCTCTGCTGGCTTATCTATGTACTGCTGAACTAGTGGCTGTTTAGAACATGTCCACCCATTCTTCCCTTTACATTGACAGAATCTGCACTGAATGGCTCATACTTGATAAGACGGGAAACAGTTTGAGAGGAAATGTGGTTTTTGATTACTGCCTCTTGCACCTCATCTGTGGTAGCTCACCGGTTTGTGATTGGCTGTATGGTAGAAAAGATATTGCCATTTCACATGTGCTGCTTATACCACTGACTTAGACTTTTCCTGTGGACTTCATTCAGGTACATAACCACACATCTACTTTGAATTGCATGAATACTACTGCTGAAATTAGCGACACTCTTCCTGTGGTTCATTTAGGATGCATGGTTGCAGCTGACCCAATTCCTGCTGAAATAAGTGGAAGAATTTCCCAGTATTCTGATAAAGCCAGGTCAGGTCCTAAATCCAGTTAACGCTTCACGTGCCTGCAGTGATGTCCTCTTACCACAACACTATAGTTTGAGAGTGGTACAAATTCTCGTATGCACTGATTGACCAGAGTTCTTTCCATGGGGTGTACCAAAAGAGGAGCTCTCCTCAGCCTCAAATGCTCTGCAGTTTATCTTCTGATGCTCTCTGTTACTATCTTATTTCTCCCCTGCCTTGACCACTCATTCAGAAGAGTCTGCATTTTCTCTGTGCACCAGTAACAAGTAAAAGGAGTCACTGCACTCAAGAGCCCTGGTGTCAGTAAGAGGGAAACGGCAGCCAGACCTGGAAATCCAGTAACCCAGTCCCACTGACCTGAGGATTAAACCCTGCTCACTGAAACATGAGCCCAGGCTGCCAAATTGCCCGTGATAAGCTTTAAAGAACCAGGAATGAAACCATGCCTGCATCTATTTCTTTTGCAGCAATTTTTTAGCTGGAGGCTTATAAATGGCTTCAGCAATGTGAATAGAGAGCCCCCACAAGAGACCTGGAAGGCGTTCAGCTGTGTTACAGGGTCCTATTCTTGGGGTTTTGTTTGTTTGTCATCTGGATTAAAGGGATTAAAGACTTAACCTTTGTACAGCCTTTCAAATAATAACATGTTTGTGCTTATACTGCATGTCAGGGAAATGTTTTCCCCCACTCCTGTTTTCATGATACAAGTGAAGATCTGAGAGTGGTCAGGCTTATGTAAAGTTGTGTCTTGTGCTTTAAACACTCACAAATTTCGCTCAGTGCTCCTGTTCTTCTCTGTCTCTTAATGTTGGTAGGCCCAGGGCAGGGTACCTGCTTCAGACCCCCATCCCAAGGAGCTGTCATGTTGGTGGGGGGCTGCAGTCTGAGCTGCCAGATCCTTGTCCAGCCACCACCCCTCTGGGCTGTGTTTTTCATAATCAGAAATAAAATTTGTGCTGCCAGATGGGGCCCTGCTGCATGTCAGTCTGTCACATGCCAGCCGGCTGTGGCCGTTCCTCACCTCCTGCTCTGGAGTGTCTTTTTTTAAGCAGGTTTCAGAGGTTTGTAGTTTACACTACTAGCCCTCTGAGTGAGTGGCAGTGGCTTTTTTGGGATTCTTTTGGGATTCTTCTGGGATTATTCCAACAGAGACTAAAATTTCTGAAAGCATCCAGGTGATTTGACAAATTTATTGGCATGTGCAAAAACAGACTAAGAAGGACTTGAGAGCTGTCTTTACTTTAAACATTTTTTTATCTGATCCCTGTGCATATTCCACATGTTATTAAGGGAAGACCCAAGGCCTCCTTTTGGACCAGCTGGTCCCACCTGCAGGTATATCATCTGCAAGCATGGCCAGGACTTGCTCTCCTCAGCACAGTGCAACACCTGCATGGCCTGGGGGATGCCCAAGAGACAGTCAGGTGGGCATAGAGGTGTGGGTGGCTCAGGCTTGAAGACCTTGTCCTTGGAGTTGTTCCCTATAAACAGTGCTGAACCAAGAGACACACTGTATGTGGGGATGGGAGGTTTGGGGGTTGGATTTCTTGGGAACTGGGATTTCCTGGGGATGAGAGTTCTTGGGGATAGGAGTTCTTGGGGTTGAAGTGTGGGAGGAGAAGGCTCACCTCTGGCAGTTTGATCTCTGGTGGGGAAGATGACCCCCCTGATTGCTGCCATGGCTAAAAGCAGTCCGCCAAGGGATGCACAATTTTGTGAGCATTGTTTTTGGAGCGTCAGCAGCACCATAGGATTCTAGTAGATGCAAGTGTCGGCATGGTACTCTGTAAAGAGTTGGCGGAAAAAATAAATAAAAATCATTTTGGTTCTTTCTGTTCACAACAGACTGGGTATAAAAAAGATAGTATGACTTTATCATCTGGATCAGGTAATAGTTTTACCATCTGTACTGTCATCACATTCAGTAACTTGCCCCCTCCTTCAAACTACAGCTCTTTTCTAGATAGACCAGCCAGTGTAAGTAGTAGTTTTAAATATACAAGACATGGAAAACCCATGGATCTACAAAAATATAACCAAGAGGCTGTAAGATCCATGCTCAGAACCTGAGTAACAACTGCTTGCCCTCCAAAGACAGCACACGCAAGTGTCAGCCTCTAACAAAGGTTATTACCATCAAGGACTTTCCTCTAGGGAAATAGTGTTAAAAAGAGCTGCCTGAATATTGCCTAAAAATGTACTTGAAAGAGAATCCTGAATCAAAGTGATGCAACAACAGGAGTATTTACTTTTCTGCTTGACCCTGGAACAGAGAAGTCACAGAGAGTTAACCATTCTCTGCATTTTACAGGGGATTTTGTCTTGCAAGAAATTTGCCTTACCCTAATTAAATTTAGAAGATGTCAGTCCCCTTGTATCTTCTGCACACCAAAGGGAATGCAGACCGAGCTTGAGCAATATATGTTAAATTTGCCAACAGTTTTCCGCTGCAATAAATACCTCTTGCAACATAACACTGAAATCTGTGGATTGCAAGCCTGTGCTTTCTGGAGTATAATATACTTCATCCACTCCACCAAATGCCCATAAGGAAGTTGTAAGTGAAATCAAACCACAATATATGAGAGTGAAGTTGCACAGGCAGTTGATTTAGGACACAAGCACCTCATTCTGGCTCTTCACTCTACAATTTTCAGAAGCAATTCACAGCAAGTACGTAATAGTCAAACAAGTTGGGTTGAACATTAGGCTTTGTGGTGGGTAATATGAAGAAATAAATGGAAATGTGGTTACAAATTTGAAACTTTATCTTTGGAAACTCTGTGTAGCATTTCTGAGAGCTCCACTTGACCTACAACTGCTGGGTAGAGGCAGTAAAAGTGATGTAAAGGCAGTCAAAGTGAATTAATTTAAAAAGTCTAAGTGAATATTAATAGGACTTGCTATATTCAACAATTTACAAGCGTGTCTGGCATTTATAGATGAACTCTGCTGTTTGTTACATATTACATTAAAGAAAAACACTGAACCAACATATCAAAATGTCAAACTAACACAGCATTTTACTTTGATCTCCTTTTTTGTTAAAATGAATTATTGATAGCCTTTTTCATGGCTGGCAGGAGAGATTTCTGATTTTTATTTGCGTACTAGATCAAATCTCCTATTCCTTCTGTAGGCAGAGCTCTTTACAACAATATCTAGATATGATATGTGCAATTACAGAGCTCAGATTCTTTCTCGTGGGGAATGTTCTCCCCACCCATCCCATGCTGCTGTGATTTCTTAAGCTGATATTTTCATTGGAAGTCTTTAAACAAGTATAAAGCCCACCCTGGAGCCAGCGGTCAGGACAAGGGTGCAATGGTTTTGTGTGGGCCCACAGACCACACTGGTGGGTGTGCAGCTCTGTAGGGGATCTGAGCTGTTTTACACAGGATCTGTGGAGAAAAACCTGCCTCTCTGTTCCATGATGTGGCTTGGGAGGGTGTTTTCCAGAGCGAGGTCATATTTTTGCTAGGTTTCAAAAAGCCCAGGTGGGGAGGTGGGGTGTATAGTTCTTGAAGTTTTGGTGGCATGGGGGGGATAACAAGGTCTCTATTATCTATCATCACCTGGTTTGGACACCAGCAGAGCCTTGGTCCCAGCAAGAGCTCTCCGCTGCTCCAAGTTTCATGGTTTGCAAAACTTTCTTTTCAAACGTCACCTCAATTATGGTTCTGGCAGTCATGTGTTTCCTGAGGGTCCACCCCACTCCTGGAACTTGGCAGCCCCCAAATCCATTTGCTACGCTCCACCTACCAGCGCAGAAGTAGATTTGGCTTGTTTTATTTTAAGGTCAGAAGTCTCTGTCAGAGAAATGAGGAAAATAAACCATCCTAGTGGTGTCCTGTTTATTCTGTTTAGCATTTTTAATTGCGTCCAAAAGGTGCTGCTTGAATTTGGCCACTGTTGGGGCTCTTCCTCCAGTGTCTCTGGGTTTACCCAGGCACAAGGAAGGATGGTGCAAACCATAGCCACAAGGCTCATGAAGGGTTTTAGATTTGCATGGGTTTAAATTGTTTCACTCGATTCAAATGAGAATAAATTGAGTGGAAGCGTGGAACGGAGGGCAGAGGGACACACTTATCTTCTTATACTTCCCCATCCCCAAATGTGTTTATGTTCCCTGCATCCCATTACAGCTCCCGCCTTGCAATTGTGAAAGGGGGAACCAGCAGCCCTTGTCTTTCTGTGCCTCCGAGGAGATGTGGAGCCTCTGCCTTCTTCTGTCTCTCAGCCAGCAGGTCTGCTCGCTTCCTTCATGCTTTAATCAGGTTTTTTCTCTCCGTTCCGCTGACCCACTTTAGGCTCTTTGAAGGCACGGCGGAGCTCCCCGGCGGCTGCAGCTCTGCCTTCGGGGGACATGGACGGGCGGAGGAGCTGAGCAGACGAAACGGCAGCAGCACTCAACCCAGGGGAGAAGGGTGGTTTTGGGGGCAGAGGTCCCCTTGGTTTGCTCCCCTGGGCACCTTTGGGCACATATTTTTCTCTCTTAACTGCTGCATAGGGTGTGTTGTTGTTTTTGGTGTGTTTTTTTTGTGTGTTTTTTTTTTTTTGGTTGTTGTTTTGTTTTGTTTTGTTTTTTTGGTTTTTGTGGTTTTTTTAAGTCTTTTTTTTTTAAAGGAGGTTTCATTTCAAGGCTGCTGGCGCAGTCTGCAGTGGGGTTTCAGACACGCGTGCTCACGCTTCATGCCTTAATAGCACCTGACATAACCTGGTCATATGCACAAGGAAGGCACAGAGCATCCATCCCCCACCGCTCCTCTGTCCCTGCTCCTATCCCCTGTATGTAGGGCATCCTGTATCTCTGCTTGAATTCCTTCAGGAGCCTGTGGGGAGCCCTCCCCACCTCCCCATCTTATCCTGGAGTCTCAGTTTCACATTCAGATGCTGAATTTGGGGTAAGCGTGCCCCTTCCTCTGTATGTGGGCAGAGATGCTGGCTTTGCTCTGGCTGCACAGGGATGATTGCAGCTCTGCAGTAATAATTATGTGAGCCTGGCTGAGGAGTGATGGTAAGGGAGAGGATCTGCGTGGTGGGATGACTCAGGGGTGGGATGACGCAAGTCTGGGGCCTGACTTTCTCTTTGCAGGATGCAGAAACTTCTCTCCAAAAGGCTAGGTCAGGGAATGATTTAGCTCTGGGTGCCAGTCTCCATTCTCTCTGCTTGGCACTGGCCCCACTTCTCACTGCAGAGGTCTCCAGAAAAAGCATGAGACAATTTGTTTTCACTGGTTCTGTTGGTATTTGGTGGTTTCCTGCCTGGCTGAAGGATCTTGGGTAGTGTAGGAGGAAACTAAAGACCTATCCTCATGAGATGCTGTTCACGGTGAATTCCCTGACAGCTGGCCTTTGGGAACTTTTATTACAAATTGATTTTACTTCCCTCCATGTCCCATTAACCAAGAAGAGCAATTTCGGTTTACATCCAAATTTACTTTAACCTAGATAAATCTTCCTGTGTAGACGTGCTTTGGGGTGTCAGAGGATCTGCATCTGTATAAAGCTGGTCTGGTGCTGTGGCAGCAAAGCTGCCTTTGACTGACCCTTGCTAACCCTTCAGCACAGGAGACAGCAGCTTATGTTTCATGGCCATACTTACGACTTTTGCATGGCTGGTAAATTCAATCATGTGGGCAGGAGGTCACCCATATGGGGACTCTTTGCAGCTGCCCTTCTGATAGCACTCGTGGTCTTAGCCTTCTGATGCTGTTGCTTGATTTGTGGTCATGGTGCAGAGACTGTTCAAAGCCCATCCCTCCTTCTCCTAAATGCTTCTTTAGTCCAAACACTCAACCCTGTAAAGGAGGGCACAGAAAGAGGGACTTACAGATCTGCCTGATGGTTGGCAGGTAGAAACCAGCTTGTTCCAACCTGGGGCATTTCCCATATGTGTGCTTTGCTGTTCAGGTTCTGTGTACGGACATCTGTATGCAGATTCTCCTGTGTAGGAGATGCCATCCCTGTGTATTAAAACAAAAAGTGCTTCAGTATCTGTTCTACAGATGATATTATTTTTATTTTTGTAGGCTCTCTTGCGGCCTATCCCTTGCCTTCTTGTACTTCTTCATGGGGGTGTATTCCAAGCACCGAACCTGTTTCTTCTAAATCCCACTGCTGGTTTCCTTATGTAGATTTGTTGCTTACTGAACAAAACAGGGAACTTCTGAAGATTAGTGTGAATTGTATGTAGAGTGAAAGTGGGTAGGTAATGGCTCTGGAAGTTTTCCCACAGGGTTATTTTGGTCCTGTCTCTCTGGAGCAGAGCTGCTGATGGGGCTGGGCTGTGCCAGGGCGCCTGGTGGTTTGTGGTGCATGCACAGGCCCTGCAGCAGACCCTTGGCTTCATCTTTCTCTTGAGATAGCGCCAGGATTTAAGCTCTGCAATGAAAGAAAGTGTAAAAACCCTTCTCCCACACACATGGTAGTAATACTTTATGTATATTTATAGAAAGGGCTGGTATTTTTTCCTGTTGGTATTAAATTATTGTAAGAAGGATAGAAGTGTTACTAAAATGCAGTTCTTCATCTCCTCAGAGCATTTCTTCTCTGCTGTCTAATAACTCTGTGTGATGCTGATAGTTGGATGGTCACTTTTGGATCATCGTATTCCTGTGTGTTATGCAGAGGGAAACCCCTCTGCATCATCATGCTGCTCCACTCGAGGGACTGTCAGTGGGCTTTGTGTGTTTCTCAAACACCAGTCTGAGAGTCGTGTGGGGCTAAGCTGAACATCAGAGGTAAGACATCGCATTGCTTTTGGACTGATCCTGGTTGGACTCCAGCAGAGCCAAGCTCTGAGACTAGGCGCTTTGCACTGCCTCCACAGCAGGAAGAAAATAGTAGGAGCAGCTCAGCACTTATGCCAGTAATATAGTGCTTTAATCTTTAGTAATTTCTTCAAGAATTAGCTGTGTATGTTTTTTTTTCCCTTGTGCAATAGCTGACTTCTTGGAGGCAGGCGCTGGATTTCTTGCAGGGCGTGTTTTCTGTGGTTTTAATAATATAATCAGTATACAAGTATATAGGCTCGGGATCATCTGACCAAAAATAAATGCTGTCAGAGCTTTTGCTCTTACATTCAGTGTGTAAAATCTGGCAGTGCTTCAGGCAGTTCAGGTAGCTTTCAAGTCCATGTCTAGAAAAATCCAATCAGTTGTTCCCTGAAAAAGGCGTGTTTTTCTCTAGTGGCTCAAACATGCATTCATATCTATCATATAGGCAACAGAATTGAAATGAGTCCAGTCTGCAGTTCCTACAGTGACAAAATACTGGGATTACTTGGTACCAGGTTGCCCCACGATGGCACTCTGTGTGCATGTCATGCTAAAATAATAGTATGGTTCCAAAGGACCACCTTTACCATCTAAACACTGCATAGTTCTCCTCCTGGGGAGGTAAAGGAGCTGTAAGCCTGACAGGTGTGCAGCAAGTACTGTCGCACCGCCTTTGAGTGATGATCAGTGAGGGCATCCAGAGCATTGTCAGAGGTGACAAAGGCAAAGCCAGGAGGCTCATCACTGAAATGGTTGGTGGCCAAAACATGACCTGATATGTTTTTATCCTTTTACGTGCTTTTTGTGTATTGATAAAGTGGTATAATTGCCAGATAGTCATAATATTTCATGCAATTGTTTTGCTATTCCTTTATCTCCTCACATGCAGGGTATCCTCCTTTGACACCCTAGGCAAAATTTGACTGCTGAGGAAGCAGTGTTTCCAAGGGGTAGGTCCAAAATAATAAAGTAACTTTGTCTTCCTGTGTTAGTGGAAAAAATGCAGAAATACTCAAAACCAACGGGACAGGATAGAAGGGAAAAGATGGTACCTTAATTTTATGTTACAGATCATAGAATCATAGGCTGGGTTGTAAGAGACTTTAAAGATCATCTCATTCCAATCCATGGACAGGGACACCTTTCCTAGACCAGGTTGCTCAGAGCCCCATCCAACCTGGCCTTGAATGCTTCCAGGGATGGGGCATCCACAACTTCTTTGGGCAACCTGTGCCAGTGACACAGCACCCTCACAGTAAAGAATTTTTTCCTGTTATCTAATCTAAACCTACTCTCAGTTTGAAGCCATTCCCCCTTGCCCCGTCACTCCATGCCCTTGAAAAATCTGATGTCTCCATCTTTCTTGTAGGCTCCCTTCAGGTACTGAAAGGCCTCAATTAGTCACCCCAAAGTTTCTCTTCTCCAGGCTGAACAATCTCAATTGTCTTAGACTTTCCTCATAGGAGAGGTGCTCTGTCCCTCTAATCAATTCGATGGCTTCCTCTGGACTCACTCCAATGGGTCCATGTGCTGGTGACCCCAGAGCTGGATGCTTCAGGTGGGTCTCACCAGAGCAGAGCAGAGGGGTGGAGTCCCATCCCTTGACCTGCTGCTGACCCTGCTTTGGATGCAGCCCAGGATGCATTTGGCTACATTTTGGAAATTTTCCAGCTCAAGGGGATTAGCCAAATGTATATTTTAATGAATAGAAGATTGTCAAATATATGTTTAACTTTGTTTGGTGTCTAAGTTGCATGTGAGGGGCTTTTCTTTTTCTTCTTGCAGAGTAATCTTCATGATTCTATTTTAAAGATTTTTCTTGTCTACCTGAAAAACTGGGAAAGAAAATTTTTTAAAAATTAATGTTTTCTCCTTATCCTCTTCCTCTGTACCTGTAATTTATAAATCTTTAATGATGTACATGCTTTGGATAAACTGTATATTTTTAAACGATTTGTAAAAGAAAAAAACCTTTCACATTCTTGCATTGTATTTTTGTAATAACTTTTATCAAACTATGACTGAAAATTTGTCTCCATTTTGGAACTTTCTGTAATGGAATGAGATAAAATCTAATTCTTCTCTTCACATGCTCCATGGGCCAAATAGATCCTTCACTTAATTCCATTTTGCAGAGGAAGGAGTAATTTACAGGAAGCACTTGGCCCCAAACCCTCTTGGAAGCGACTGGCAAATTAAGTAGGCACAGGCACGTGGAACTCTGTCCTAGGGTAGCCTCCTTCATATGGGTGGAAGGTGAAACCTTGAATGGCAGGATGTTTTCTGGAGGAGGAGGAATGTTAGCCAGAGGTGCTGCTGCCCTGCTGGATTCTCTCAGGATGCTCACCCACCTTTGCCTTCGCGTGTCACCTGGAGGACACTGGCTGCGCTGATGCAGACACTGATTGCGCTGCTCCACAGCTCTGACAGCACGCATTAACCTGGAATCTGATGTGGCATGACAAGACACCAACTTCTGCTCTGGCAGTGGGGCTGTTCATGTGCTGTGCAGTCTGCTAGAGTCTCCCAGGACGCTTGAGTCGTATCAGTGTGTAATGGCCTTGTGCAGTTAAGTAGAGCACACTGCCTGAGATGAAAATCAAGTCCAAGAACAGGCTTGTTTTCCTCCCCTCCCTCTCCCTCCACCATTGCCGCTTGTACCACTGCAGTGGAATGTCTTCCTGCTTCCCCATGGCTCCCCAAAACACACAAACCCTCCTTCCTGCGTGGTGTAACTAATCTGGCTTGCTGACTGGGATCTGCTGGGGCCTTTAAAGTGATGCCAGCTACTGCATACTAAATGTAGCATGGCAGCGTTTCAGAGTGAAGCTAAAAATCCAAATCCAATAAGCAAGGAAATAACCATAAAGATGAAGCCCTGGTTTCCATTCTGCCCATCAGCTCGCTGCCTGATGGGGCAGCTTTGGACTAAAAGTTGGCCATGGACCATGTGTTAGAAATATGAAGACCTCTTTTTTTTTTTCCCCTTTAAGCTCAAATCTATGAATAGATGCTTTTTTTTTTTTTTTTTTTTAATCTTATAGGAAAATCACATTATTTTCAGGGATGAGCTTTCAGGCAGCTTGGATTCCTTTTTCTCTCTGTTGGGATTAGCAAACAGCAGCAAAACTCACACTTCTCTTCCTAAATCCCCATTGAAAACTGAAGGGAGGTTACCCAAGCTCAGGTTTTGTTCTTTTGGGATTTAACTGAAAGAGAGTTTCAGTGTGGGGGTTGTGATCCCGTAAGGTGTTGGCTTTCATGAAAATTAGCAGAACGATTTTGTGAAAAATATTTGCATTTCAAGCGAATGTAGATTAGTAAGACTTTTATGGTGAAAAAGGCTGTTGTGGTTTTGTGAGGAAAACAGGTTAAATGATTTCTTGTTTAGTTTGTGGAGAGAAGAGAACTTTTCAAAAAAAGGTAAAAGAACCCCCAAAACACAGCTACTGAATATCATGTGGGGGAACGTGATGTTACCAAAAAAAAAAAAAGGTGTGGGGGAAACCATCCACAGTGCTGGAATGGGTACTGTAAGTAGTAAGATGCTTGCTTTTATGGAAGAATGGAATGGGTTCTGGAAGCTCTCTGGTTCTCTGAAAGGGCAGTGATGTTTTCTTCTGCCAGGGCATCCCAAGGGAAAACTGTTCTTACAAGGTTTCACCAGGCCAATTTTCATTTTATTTTATTTTTATTGAACAAAAAAAAAAAAGGAAATTCACCAGTGTAAGGAGGATTAAGAGTGGATAATCCATTTTTGTGACTCATTCTGATAAGAAAAGAGCTCATCAACTCCCTGTAGCCTTGCATCTGAAGACAGTTGCTGACAGATTGCACAAAATATGTCCCTGCATTTTTAGGACCTCGAGACAGCATCTTGCAAGCAGATAAAACCAAATAAAACCTGACAAACCGTCTTTGTACTGGAGAGACGAGAAGAAAAATGTGGATAGTTTCTGTTGGAGGATTTGAATGTGAAGCTATGGGGAAGGACACTGAGTTATAACTTTAACTCCTTAAATGTTCTCTTAAGCATGAAGGATCTCAGTTAATCAAAGCTATTACATAACTGCTGCTGGGGAGTGAGAAGTTTATTTTTAATTATACTGCCTTACATAATTGTTACACGATGACAGAGGCAGCACGATGAAGTGATAGAGATTTAAGTATACTTTTTAATACAGCGAAATTAAAAAGTGAAGTGTTGATGCATTTATTCATCCCTGCCTTGTACCTGGGTCTGTTTCATGGTTTCTGCTTCAGCACCGAGTTTTTTAGGATAGTATCATTTTATTCTGTACTTGTACAGCCCACAGCTGTGATGATGACTTTTTGAATGTGGTGTTCATCAAGATAATAAATAGTCTTGTCCATTTTCAGCTTCTCCTTTGATCTTGGAGTGTTTTGGCCAGCAGACCAGTACACGTGCATCTATAATTTATTATAGTTGTGCAAAACCCATTTAAGCTGGATGATTTCTTAAGTAATTTATTTAACTGTGGTTACAAAACTGGATTTTCTGCCTTGATACAATGAACTGTTCGCTTTAAACGCTGAGTATGCAACAGGACAATTAAGTATGTAGTTTAAATTTGAGAGGGCATCTACAGAAATGTTGCTAACAAAAAAGGGAAAGTGAAATGGCTGTGATCTAAACCTACAATGTACGTAAAAGAGAAACTTCTGTCTCACTTAAAATATCTCCTGTGAAATACCCCCTTCTCTCCTTACTTTGAAGCCTCTGTGTGTCTACTCGGTGTTTGCCAGCGCTGGAGGGGTGTCAGGGTGCGGCCATTACTTGCCCCACTGCTGCACACTCAGGGCTGGGGGCTGCTGGTGGCGGCTGGGCTTGGCTCCAGTCCTCAGCTCTGTCACCCAGCTTCTGGTGGGGGACACACCGGGGCCTTGATGGCTGAAATGGCATGCCCTGACATGTGATGTTCTGTTTATCTAACAAAAATACTCGTCAGGGGAAGCCACCACCAGCTGGTCAGGTGAAAACCAGACAGGAAAACAGCAGCTCATAGAGTGGTCCTGGTTTGACCCTTGTTAGACTTTAAAAGGCTTGTTTCTAGCCACAAGCAAACTACTGCCCCTTTACTTTTGCTTTGACAAGCACCTTCCCTAGAAAAGGACTGCTGCTGACGATGATTGTTGTTGAGGTGGCCTATACCGTGGAGGGGTTTTAAACTAAATGATGATGGACACTGTAATAGCTCCAAGGAAATCTGGTGTGAGACTCCTCTGCCTTGTGGCCTCAATCTGCCCTTCCCCCTCTCCAATTTCTGTAATTTCTGAAAGTATCCGAGTTACAGAGGAAAAGCTGGAATTGATTTACAAGCTGACTTAATGTGGCTTTCATCAGAAACTTACGGCTATTGAGTATTTCTGACAAAGTCTTGTTAGAGGTTTAGAGCTTGCTTTGTGAGTGTGTTTATTAAATAATGTCTGCCTCTCTTTCATGGCTTTGACTATTACTTTTTAACTGAAGGCCATCACAAAGGATTTAATTGCAGTGATTTTTAAATTATGTTGTCTTAGAAGTGTTAGCAAATGCCTATGAAATTGAATGAATGTAAAAATTACCATCAGGTCCTCTCAATAACAGGGAATTAATGCAATGAAGATCTGCAGTATCAGGTTGTATCTGTGCAGTCAGTTATGCAGAGATCCCTGACTGAGGTATACGAAATAATGAATTTTTAGGGAATGACAAGATTGTCTATTGGTGATGTTACACATGAACAACCTTTCATCCTGTTGTTTGAAGGGGTGGTTAACACTCAGTGGTACCCTGTGCCTGGTGTTAACGTTCATCTGTACGGACAGTAGGCTTGTGCACTGACCTTCCTTTTCATGCTTGTCCATGTGTTTTTAACTGCCATTTAAATAATAAAAAGAAAAAACCCAGTAATTTGAATGTTCATTTGTGAGCTTCTTATGTAAGTTTGTGCTTCTTATATCCTTTTGGAGGACTAAATCCTAATTAAATCCTTTTGAGATAGCCAGAAAAAGGAGGACAGGAAGGTAGGGTGTCAGGTAACCCTCCAAATCACCAGCCTCATTTCCCACATCCAGGGTAGGTACTGGGAACCCTTGATTGGGATTAAGATGCCATTATTATTTTGAATGCTACAATCCTCTGTCTTTGTTTTGGAAAGGAGTATACTGTAGTATCAAGGCTGCCTTGTGTACTGCTTATCTTCCTTTTTCTTAAGTATATTACAGGGAAGTATGTGCCAATTGTAAAAATGAAAGGAGAGGCTTAATGGAGAGGCACTGGGGACAGTAAGAGTGTTGGTGTAGGACTTGATGGGCGGAATGGTTCAGCTCCACATCCTCAAACTCTGGAAATGCGCTACAAGGGGAAGGGGCACAGAGGAGTGGCAGCAAGAGGCAAATAACCCCATCCAGTGACCCATCCCAGGAATATGTAACAGTGTGCATTTGGGTATAGGATGTCAGATGCAGCATTTAGGCATTACAGGATGGAGATGCAATAAAAGACTGTAAAGAGCAAATAGTGCTGAGCCCTGACAAACCTTGTCAGTTGTCCAGTGCATCAGAACCATCACCTCCTCAAAGGTGCTTCAGCTTTTCTTTCCTCTTTGTGAATTAGTTGACTCTCCCCAGAAGCAAGAAAAGAATAAGTCTCTGTTTTAAACACCAGCTTATTGAGCTCAGCCCCTGAAAATTAAAATCTGTCTGAGACTGGGACTTGCTGGCTTCTGCTCTGCAGTTCTCTGGAGGAGAACTCTCACAGCTGGTTTCCCTGGGGTTTGGCTGAAAATCCGCTGTTGCTGTAGCCTTGAGTCTGTGTACATCCCAGGGGTGGGTAGCATTTGGTGTCCCGCTTTGTGCCTTGCCTTGCTGGCATTTCACGTGGGAGGTTTGCAAGTTTTAGATCAATTAGAAACCAAGACAAAGTAGAACTTAAGTTCATTTGAGAGCCTTTTTTTCTGGGGGGGGGAGTTACCATTTGTTTTTCTAACTCATGAGTTTCCTCCCCTCATAAATGTAACCAGAAAGGAGGCGGCATCACTTGGCGAAGGAACATTTAGGTTAAGTTTCGTTTTGCCGGAAATGTTTTTCCTTAGTTGTTAAAAACAGATTGAGGTTTTTGACAGCACAATGTGGTGTCCAGCCCTTGTGTGGGTGGTGGGGAACACTTTGTAAGGGGGGGTACCAGATGTTTTCATCTGCCTTAGGGAATATCTTTGAAAATACTCAACCTTTTGGTGTGATCTACTGCTGTACAATCTGCAGAAACTAAGGTGGATCCCAAATATATATGCTGCCTGTGGACAGAGCTGGTGCTCTTGTACATCAGGAGCTCAGTAGGAAGTCAGAAGATCTTCTGTCTTTATTTTGAGCTCCGGGACCAGCTGAGTCTCTGAGTCATCATCTCCAGTGTATCGCTACTGCAGGTCATTTGAATTTGATGTGGGTCTGTAACCAGGCCAATGGCACTCATGGTCACTGGTGGGGCTGGATGTCATGTTTCACTCACGGATTTTTTTGCCTCTGATGGCATTATGGGAATGGTTGTCTCCGGCTGAATGATATAATCCCTGCTTGCTTGGTGATCGGGAGTGTCTGCTCTGCTCTTGAAGTCAGAGCACAAACTTTTCTTCCACTGATGTTTGTTTTTACCCATGCCTAGCATGGTATAGATAGGTATTGAGTGGAACTCCATGAATATCTGTTTTCCTGCACTGTGCTTAGAGATCAGTATAGAAAAATATATGCCTCTATTCTTAATGAGGACACTGCATTTCATAGGAGTGCTCTCAGCCATTGTAAGGATTTTTGTCTGTTTTCTGCTGGGTGTCTGTTTTTGCTCCACAGAGATGTGTGGACCAGAAAGTCAACAAAATGTTGGTCCAGAGGGATACTGGGAGTTGTGAAATCTAACTGTCCATCCTGGAACAAGAACAATATATTTAGGCCATCCCTGATGGAGGGACAGTAGCTTTCTTAGGCTGTTCTTTTCAAAACCAGAGGTGAGAACACCTTTTACTAGCTTATTCCACTGCCCTGTCCTTGCAGCTTTTTTTCTAATGTGTAGCCTAAATATTCCTTGCTGGCAATTAAGCTGATTAATTTTTGGTTTACTCTCAATGGACATATAGTACAATTGACTGCTGTCCTTTTTATAACCTTACATGGCTTTGAAGAGTTTTACTGTGTTCAGACCTCTCTTTCTGAGAATAAATACACTTTTTTATTTGAGCCTTTTCTCAGAGGGGCACCCACCCCTGCAGTAAAATATCCAAAATCTGGAATATTTCTCTGGGAAGCTTTCTTACTCTATACAGTGGAGGTGATTCATGGAAAAATGTTGGTTATAATCTGTGATGGCTATCTTTATTTCTAAGAAATTTCTTTCTGAACCTCTTTATAGAGATGACTTTACCAGATATGAGTACACATGTAAGCAAAAAAAAAAAAAAAAAAAAAATCTTCTCTAAGACAAAGCATTACTGAAGATCCTTTCCATACAACAGAAATTTAAGTTCTTCTTTCTTCCTGTCAAAATATAAAATGGAAAGATTCAGAGAATCATGGACACTTTTTCTTCCTTCTTACATCGAAACCCTGTTGTAAAAATTGTGTATCTTCCAGAATACCACAGGGCAACTTTGTAAATGTGGGGGCAACCAGAGCTGGAGTTGCTCTGAGGATTTGAATGACTCCAGACTATTTCCTTGCAGCTGAATATTTGACTGTGTGGGAGGGTTTTCTAGTTACTCTCTCCTAAAAGCAATGAAAAAACAGTGGGGAAGAAAACACTAACCAAATTACAGTTCCAAATTTATTCAACAGATCACAGCTTCCATACCATGCATACAGATTATATCACTAATATTTCCCACAAAGAAAGGAGGTAGTGCCGCAGACCTGCAATTAATACTTCACTTCAGCAAAATATTATGATGTAGCTGTCCCGATTCTCCTTATGTACAAAATCAGCATGTTCCGGGCATTATTTTGCACTCTGCCTTAGTTTCTTGGGAGAAGCGTTGCAGCGGAAACTGGTACTTAGTTTATAAAAAGAGCAGTTGGTGCCACATGGAGGGATTTTTGTGCTGTGTGATGTGGTGTGGCACGTCCTCTCTTCAGATTATAGACAGTCAAAGTTAATTGCAAGGGTGATGCCAGCTTGGTGGCTGCCTGGCCTGGCCTTTTGATCAGCTTCCCACGCTACACTCTCCGCAGTTTGGGCTGCTGGTGTATAAAACATGGGATGGGCATCTGCCCGCCTGGGCTGCTGCTCTTGCTCCCCATGGAGGAAGCCTGGGCACTGGTGTGGAAGGATGTTCCAGTCCCTCATGGGTGCATGGTCATCACAAAAGGGTACAGCCTGGCTCCTCCAGCCACGACAGATTTAAGTATTTTGGGTATAACAAAGTGAAGCCTTAACCTAAGGATGTGCATCTGCAGAAGGCAGGAAATTGTTTTGCTGGTTTTTTTTTTTTTCTTTTCTAATCACTTTTCTGGAAAATATTTTTAAGTGCTTTGTTGCAGACAACACATTGTTGATGAAAGACTAATAGGCAATGCCTGGGCTTGGTACTGCCTGGGCTTGACACAAGTGCCTGTGAGAGCAACACAGTTGGTATAATAGCTTACATGCAGACAATAACATATCTGCGTCCAAGACAAAGTGCTTTGTATATTACGATTTCTGCTGTGCAGAAATGCTGAGAGAAAGCTTCATAACAGCTGGGATGCTCACAGAAAGCTTCTGTTAAATATAAGGGCCGATCTCTGGATAATAAAACCAGAAAACCCTCAATAGCTACCAAGGGGCACTTAGTGCATCTGCTTGGCTTGGCATTCCCCCCTCTTTAGAAATGTGAAATTGTACTTTATAAATCAGAGTGGTTTGTTGCTTGGGTTTTTTTTTTGTTTTGTTTTGGTTTGTTTTTGTTTTTTTTCCTTTTATTTTTTCTTTTTACATCTACCTGTTAGCATTACCATCATATTAGGGATGCCACCAGGTGCAGATGGTCATCAAACCACTGTCACATTCCTCTCTGTGCATCAGTGCACCTTCCTGTGTGTCAGGGCCCCAAGGGGGATGTTTCACATGCGTGCAGCTCATTTAGGGAAGTACTTGGAATTTGCAGACCTACTGGGAATTGAATTTTATTTTCTCTCCCATGGTAACCACCAGTTTTTGCTTGGCACAAATTACTGACTTTCATAAGAAGACACATTTTTTTATGGAGAAATAACTGGTAAAAAACCCCAGAGCTGCTGTGCATTTAGAGACAAGATGTGCCTTAACTAAATCATTACTTCTAGAAAAGTTATTTAGGCGAGCTGGCACCCTGCTGCCTGTACCCTGGCCAGCAATAGTCTCCCACCAAACCACAGGCCTCTGTCTGGAATTTGTTTTCTTAAGAAGTAATCCTTGCAAATCCTCATCTCAAATTGCAATTTTCTCTTTCCCTAGTTTCTCTGATTTTGCTAAATCCAGGTATCCTTGATATCCCTTGCCTGTTATATCTTCCCTGTGCTTCAGCCAATTCCCTACGCTCTAATCTTTAATCCTGAGGTTTTTTTTCCTTAGTCTGTGGTTTTGCATTAGTTAATCTGTGTTTTGCACATGCCTGGTTTATCTTGCATCACAATTTTAATTTGGATCTAAAGTGAGCATATTGTTGCTTCTGCTGAATGAGCACAGATGCTCTGTAAGTTGTTCTCTGGCAGTCTAAGAGAGGACAGCTCTTCTGTGCTCCCCTCTGGCACCCACCGTGCTCTGGGTTGCCCACTGATGGTCACCTTCCCCACCAGTGCAGAGCCACCTCTGCAGCTCTTCTTGTCGGCACAGGGGACATGCTGTTAGAAATGCAACAGTGACTATGGGGAATTACAGAATGGTGCAATTTAGGACAGTTCAGAAATTCTCCTAAAATTTTGTTGGGAAATTGGATTGAACTTGGCACAGAAAAGAACCTGGCAGGGGCTTTGCCCAGTGCAGCTGAGTAATCCTTAAGATGTCTCCTTCATTTGTGTGTTGATATATAGTATTTTCAGCCAGTGTCCAGGCAGCCCACCAAATTCTGTTAACAGTGTGATCCTAAGGGGATTAGCTAATGACTTTCCATACTGATTGGGTAATGACTTTTTGGAAAGTGAGAGCTCAGCAGAAAACAATCCTGGCAATTACTGTCTGCTCATGTCAATACTGCAAGTGCTGCAGAGAGCTACATGAATAAAATGGCTTAACTTCTCAAATTAAGTCTGTATCTGTCTCACTAACCTCCCTGCAGAGTCTCCTACTCTTGTCTGATACAGGAATATCTTTTGCGCTCCAGAATCTTTGGGGGTGAGAGTGGTTATAACCTCCCTGAACAGATTCTTGGTCTGCCTGCTGCAAGAGCCTGGGTCCTGTTGGCATTTCAGGTGCAGTCTCGCGATGCAGCCCAGCCCTGCCGTGGCTGGTGGCACATTTATGTCCTCCCCAGGCTGGGCAGATCTGTCTGCTCCTTTGCACCGGGAGTGATACTCAGTGTGCTACTGAAAACAGCCAAAAAGCTTTTCTGACCTTGGAGGTCTGAGTTTCTGCCCTGTGCAGCTTGCTCTGGGGCTGGGCAGGCAACGCTACTGGCTGGGAGGTGGCTTGACTGCTGGACAGGCAGAGGTGTATTCCCCAGCCATGCTCTTCACTCACCTGAAGTCTCTCTGCCCTGTAGACATGGGCCATGGGATGGAGGGTGATGCTGTCAGCCAGGTTAGGAAAAAGGAACAGAGATGGAAGGTTCAGGGGGCAAATTTAGCCTTGTTCTCATGCCTTGTTCTAAACTACTGCTGTCAAGAGTGCAATCCAGTGCTGGAGGGGATGCAGAGTAACCCAGCTTATGTGCTGGATCAGTGAGGATGCTGGCATGATTAAATTCACCTTTTTTGGGCCTTTCATTTCTCTGAAGGAAAATCTCAGTGCTCAAATCCCAGGAAAATAAGGGATTTTAGGTATCCAGATATAGTACAGGCATTACTGGCAATGCAAATGGTTTTTTAAAATGTGTGATCAAGAGAGGAAGTGTAAGCAGAGCCCTGAAAGAAGGGCTGGAAACAAGGGGAGAAACAGGTGCATATATAAACCCCTACAGTTCAGAACAGGTCAGTAAAAGGGCAAGTTTCCAACCAAGGTTCTGATATCTCTTCCAAAAAGGTGGAGCATAACCTCACGTTGACCTTTAGGGTATGCAAAGGAGAACACTTATGGTATAAGAACAATTTAAAAGTAAACAAAAAAAAATACCCAGGAAGAGACTTGAACCCTACCAACACAGGGCTTTGTACCCTTGTGGAGGTAAGAAAGGGTGTGCAGTACAAGCTTCCTGGCATTTGCAGTAATTTCTACTTTTTCTAAGCATTCATTTTGCCAACAAGACAATAGTTAAAAGATGTGTTAGCATCTGCATCTGCAACTGCATCCTTCAGCCACTGTTATGCATAATTGCTCAGTGTTTTATCAATTCTGTTATGCTCCCAGTAGTCTGGTTTGAGAGCCAAAGCACATCATTGAGATGTCTGCTTGGGTCCCACCAGAGGCACTGAAACTTGGCTGACTAACTGCTTTGTGCTGTTTGTTTTACCCCCGTTGCCTGATGCTTGATGTAAAAACCAAGTAAACCCATCCAACCTGTAAATGAGATAGCAAAGTTTGTAACAATAACGGCTTGCTTACCACAGTTTGCTCTCTTATATACCGAGTTTATGACATACATCTTTAGCAAATAGTTAGGAAGAGGAAAAATTGCAGATTGGAGCTAAATCTGGCTGCTTCACTCTCTCCCCAGCTTCTGTTAGACATAGTCTAAAGTGATTTTGGTAAGGTTGGTTATAAGGAGCAGCTGAATATTGAAAGTGTTGGGTACATCCTGATGGTGAGCTTAGAGAATCACATGATTAAGAAAAGTCTTCTTAGTCTTGTTTTTACAAATATTTGCAGAGTTATTCATGCTGTGTTCAGGTGTATGTTCTTCAACTGGGAGTAAGCTCACCTCTCCCACAGCTGCTTGCATCCTCCTTCCCACTGTCACTGACTCACTTCCTTGCAGAGGATAACCCCTATCTCAGGTTGCAAGGGAAATTTGTTCAGTGAAATGCAACTATATTTCTTATTTATTTTGGCAGCTATTTATCTTTCCACTCACCTTCACCTGCAGTACAGGAGTTTTTAATGAAAACTTTTACTTTCTCCTCCCCCACAAAAA
>NW_020955219.1:1633826-1645626 GCF_003031625.1 Empidonax traillii | reverse complement strand
CACATCCCCTCACACCCTGCCTTGGAATGGGGGAACACCCTTTCCAACTGTCCCCAGGAGCAAGTCCCCACCACTGCCACTCGTCTTCCTGTGGCCCTGGCTGAGCAGAGATGCCTCACAGGCTGCCCCTTTCCCTGTGCTCCTTATCAGTCAGCTGCTTTTGTCCTTTGCTGGTCCGTGTTGTGTGTGTGCCTCCAGCTGTTCCATTTTCATGCCTCTCACATTTTTTCACAGGCTGAGTCATCACCACTGCTCCTGAGCACTCCTGCACCTTCAGCATCTTGAATCTTCGTCTAAATCTTGCTACTTGGGCCAATTTCTGCTGTTTTCCTTAGTTGCCCTGATTTTGCAGATTATAAATTTAAATGAAGAGGGCTCTGATTTTCTACTCTCCGCTGCTCCCGGGCCCTTGTTGCATAGTAAGCGACCAGCTGACAAACACTGCGTGTAAAATCATGCATATTCCTGCTGACATTGCTGACAGCAGAGCTCATGCATGAAGAAAATTATGCCATAAAGCATAGGTAGCTCTGCAGACTTCTGCTCTATTTAATGCCCAAGTCAGAATATTGGTCAAAGCTTCTCTAAGAACGAGAGATGACATTTCCCCATCTGCTCGTGCGATGCGAGGAGTCTGTTCTTTAAAAAGCAGAATAATTGTTAGAAGACAAATGAGCAGGCCAAAAGGCAATATGCTCCACAAGTAATTGCTCCTGAGTTGCAAATGTGTTCAGTGAACAGGGGCTGTGTAGTAACGCTGTTGGGAACATGTGTGAAAGCTTTTTAATGCTGCTGGCAAAGCAGAATGGTTCTTCTTTCTGACCACAAAGTAAAGCAAGAGAAGGTTTTCACAGTAATTTTAAAATAAGGAGTAAGCATAGCAGTTTTTTCCTTCTTATCTTGCCTATATTCTTCTGAACCGTTCCCCTTTGTGAAAGCAGTGACCCAAGGGTGGGGGTCTACAGATACCGTGGTCTTGTTCTATGTGGCTACCTTTTGCTGTTCTTTGGCAAATTGTATAACTGTAGAATAGTTTGGGTTGGAAAAGATCTTTAAAGGTCATCTAGGTCCAACCTCCCTGCCACGGGCAGGGACATCTTCAACTAGATAAGGTTGCTCAGAGCCCCCACCTGACCTTGAATGTTTCCATGGATGGGGCATCTACCACCTCCCTGGACAACCTGTGCCAGTGTTTCACCACCCTCATCATAAAAAAATATATTCCTTATATCTGCTCTGTATCTACACACTTTTAGTTTAAAATCTCTACCACTTGTCTTATCTCAGTGGACCCTACTAAAAAGTCTGCTCCCGTCTTTCCTACAAGTCCCCCTTCACTGAAAGGCCGCAACTGGATCTCCTTGGATTCCGCTCTTCTTCAGGCTAAACAACCCCAACTCTCTCAGCCTGTCCTCATAGGAGAGGTTCTCCATCCCTCTAATCATCTTCCTTGTCCTCCTCTAGATTCACTCCAACAGCTCCATGTCTTTCCTGTGCTGGGGAACCCCAGAGGTGGATGCAGTGCTCCAGGTGGGGTCTCTTGTGGGTGGAGTAGAGGGGCAGAATTACCTCCTTGGGCTTTCTGGCCAAGTTGCTTTGGATGCAGCCCAGGATGCAGTAGCTTTCTGGGCTGTGAATGCACATCCCCAAGTCCTATCCAGTTGTTCATCCACCAGCACACCCAAGTCCTTCTCAGCAGAGCTGCTGTTGATCTGTTCAAACCCCAACCTGTGTTTATACTGGGGGTTGCCCATCTACTTCATCTTGTTAAGCCTCATGATGTTCCCATGGGCCCCCTTCTCGATCTTGTCCCGGTCCCTCTGGATGGCATCCCGTCCCTCAGGTGTGTCAACCACACCTCTCAGCTGGGTGTCACCTGCAAACATGCTGAGTGGGCACTTGGTCCCACTATCCATGTTGTTGATAAAGCTATTAAACAGTGCTGGTCCCAGTACAGACCCCTGAGGGACTCCACTGATTCTCCATTTCAACACTGAGCTGTTTATCTGTTGCAAGATGTGACTTTCTGGCAAGAGCTGCCCCTCAGTTTGCTAAACCACGATTCTGCATTCAGAGTGGAGGACCTGCAGGCACATCATCAGTCGGGATCAGCACTTTCTGTCCACTGACCACATGATAAGACTGTTCACCCGCCTTTCCGTGTAAGGCCTCTACCGCTTTGAGGACACCATCACCCAAGTGGACAGAATTATGGTGGTTCTTTCAGTGTTGAAGGTTCTCTTTTATACTATGCCTCAGTGCTTGGTGCAGCAGGGACCTGCAGCTGAAGTCTTGCCCTCACCTGCCTTGCAGAGCCATCCGTGCCAAACATCAGAAGTGTCTGATATGAAGCAGAAGTTGTTAATGGGAACCATCCAAAGGCAGGTGGCCAGGGTGTAATCCCCCTCCCTGTGAGGGCTTTGGAACCAGTGTAGCAAATATGTCACATTGCCTCCTGATATGCCCTGTTAACTATGTTTCTAGGAGAAACATGGGCAATTTTCTTTCTGACTTTGTTAACTAAGTCTCAACTAAGTTTCCTGTTGCTCCACTTATGCTAAAAACATTGGAGATAGAACAATGTGGGGGAGTTGGGTCATATATTTACACATGAATGAAAAACCACATGCACAAACATTTTTAGCATTTCACTTTAGCAAAGACAGATGAAACTACTTATGCTTTTTTAAATTCAAATCTGTGCTTGAGTTTTCATGTGTTTGTTACACATTTCTGGGTAAGTAAAAAATCCTTTGCTTCTCTACCTTTGCTTGACTAGTTTGTTTAAATTTGATAATGCATGATGATAAACCTGTGGCTAATCTGGGTGTTTCAGCTGCCTTAGACCACATGCAGTGTCAAACCTACATTCCGAGCAATCTGCTGTGTCATCTGAAGAGTCTTAATCTTTTTACCTGAAGGTGCTGAATGTGGGAAGATCTGGGCTGCAAGTCCTGTATCCCTGTCCACTTATGCAGGTTTATGTGTCTTATGACATGATGTGCCACTTGTTACGCAAAGGAGTTGTCAGTCAACCATCTGTGACCACATCCTTTCCATCGCTCAACACCCAAAGCAGATTCTTTCCAGAGGCTTGTTTGATGACAGACACATTTGAAGGTGGTAGTAACACTAGTATTTAATATTTCCTAGTATCTAATGGCTTGTGCCAAGCTATTTCAAACGCACTCACAAAGACAATGGATTGCAACCTGTTAGGTCTGCAGAAGGGTTATACTAGCGAGTTGGGATTATTAATGCAATGCGCTGGGTCCTCCGGGTGTGCGGGCATCTGGCAGCAGTGCCTTTTTCAGCAGCAAATGTTCAAAGCAGGAATTTAAAACATTCCAGCACGGTGCTTCCTCCTGGGCAGAAGATATTCGTACCGACCTGCCTCTGTGCTTCTACTGCCTGCTGTTTGTGCTGTCGAAATGCCAGCTGGCTCCGGGCATCCGCGCTCAGCCCTGCGCCATGAATGAACAAGCACCGTTTGGTTGGATCCCATAAATAGCTTTTGTTCATTCATTGAAAATACAGTCATTATAAACACACTACTTTAATAACTGTATTTAATTAATGGTGGGTTAGTAAACGATGCGAGGAGAGGAGGTTAAAATGTACTAAAGGCTGTTGCTGTGTAGCTCTTAATTGAATTAAGTGTGTATTAAACTGGGCCTCTTCCCTGACCCTGGAGAAACAAGCTGGATGCACTGGAGCGTATGGATGCTATTGATTTCAGGAAGTTCTGGTTAAAGGCAGTACAAAAATGCTCTGTGGCCAAAGTCCAGATTCTTCTGCATATATAATAAGGCCAAGGCAGTGTTAGCATAAAAAGATAGGGAACATGGTGTTTACTTAAGGAATTCATATACCTGTAATTATTATCACAAGTCCTTTCCCAAGCAGTGCTATTAAAAAAAAAAAAAAATTGTCCTACACTCAGACTTATTTTAGAATCACTACCTCTTTTTATAGCTTTTGTATAGGAGAATAGGTTGTCCTGTCTCTGTATATATATATGTACTCACACACATACATATGTATGTATGTACATGCTTAGGCACAGTGTCAAAAGTTTGTTTTTTAATTAGCTATCTGAGGCTGTTTTTTCATACTAGTTTTAGCATATAAACTACAATCCCCAAAATCTATCCGTATACCAGAAGAAAGATATTCTGAAGAAAAATCTGAAGGAAAATGTCAGCAGTCTGGGTTTGGGCTTTTTTTTCAGCAGTCTGTGTCCAGCAAGAGAAATCATAGGAAAAAGGAAGAATAGTCCTCATGGAAGGTTTGTAAGAGAGGAGAATGAAGGCAGGAGCTGCCACGTGCTAGGCATGGCATCCTCATGAGTTAGAACCTCATTTCATGTTTGAAATGAGTTTATGTAAAACTTGTGTTCTTAGCACAGGAAAGTCATATGCACAGGTGGAGTGAAGGTTGTCTCTGCTTGCAAATGGGAAAATTAGGGAGAAGCTGCTATTGAGTTTGCTGGAAGCTTTGGATAAACACTACTGTTCAACGTAATGGAGTAATTTTTTTCAAGCTTTTGGAATAAAAGCTTCTAATGTACCTTTTAATGCATTTTGAAGGTCAGCATTAAATACTGCAAATGGACCTTCTCATGTTTTATGAGTATGTGTTCCCACTGTGTTCATGTGCCCTCTTCCTGGAGAGTCCTTCTAATGTTGTTTTACCTTTGCAGCTACAACCTTTACAAGTAGTTCCCTTCACGTCAGCTTGACTTTTATCCACATGGAAAAACAAGAGTTGGCTTTGGATTTTACTTTCTTTTCCTGAGGATGCACAACTTTTGTGCTCAGGAAGAAGCAGTTTGCATGAACTCCATGGGTCAATAGCCCAAACAAAAATTACACAGAGAGAGAACTTGCTGGTATTTGTTTTGTAGATGAGCAGCTTTGGGGCACAAAGTCTTATCAGAGATGTTGGATAACTGAATCCCAAAATGCAGACAGTTTGGACTTGAGAGTTTTTCTCCTATTGCATAGGTTGCAGAATCAAACATAATGTAAGATGAGCATTAGGAAAAAGCTGGGAAGCTCTTATTGACCATTTGACTAAGCCCTCAGTTATAGCATTCTGTCAGAAAAGCAGTGTTTTCCTTCAAGTCCTTAGAAAAATTCTGTTTGAACTTAAAAAGGCAGATACTGTGGAGAATTTTTCTCCCATGTTTGTTAAAAACATTTTTTTCTAGTTTTACACAAAAGTAGGTCACGCTAGGGTGCACTGTTTCTTTTTGTGTCTAACAGACAAAAATGTAATCACAGAAGTATGTTCTAATGAAGCAATTAACAGGAAGATTTGTAGAAATATTTGATGAATGTCAGGTTTCCAGGAAAACAGGCAGTTTGGGAAAGGACCAGACTTCTAAGAGATTCAGTTAACTGTAAGAATATTTGAAAATCTTGAAGTGAAAGAAAAAAGAGATGAAAAAGTAGTTTGCAAAAATATGTAACGAAATTTAGTGGGTTTTGAGGTCTGACAAATTTCAGGAAGCAGTGGAAGAGGTGTTTAGGGACAACTTCTGAAAAAAGGGTAAGGAAACAGGACATAAAGATCATTAGTCCTGGGGATGTTTGTGCCCTCTGGGTGTGATGAGTCCCGGTCCTGCTCATGCTGGAGTGAAGGGTAAAGTTTCAACCCATGCGAGGGCTCTGGGAGTTTTTGGAGCTCTGCATGCCTGGACCTTGGTATGACACCTGTGCAAGAAGGTCTGATGTGCTCGTGCAGGACTCATGTACTGGTTTTGTTCTGTTTTGGATGAAACAGCTGCTTTAAATGTCACTGCTAAGGCTTGTGACACTGTGGCACAGTAACACACTTCTGTTTGGCTTTGCGTTGTGAGTATTTTGCCTCTGGTGTTTTCCTGAGAGACGTGTGCCTGGTGAGAACTAGAGCAAGCTGAAGCTGCTAAATCTTGCCCGCGCGGTAATGTTAATCTCTTTCATGGACTCTTGAATTAATACTATTGCTCTCCCACAATATAATTTAGTTGAATAAAAGCTGCCTTAAAGAAATCCTGCTGGTGTTGCTGCTTGTTACCCTACAACATTTGGGTTAAAATAGCAGGAAAAAAAGGGTGGCTTAGCTTTGTTGTCTGATACTGTTAGGAGTGAGTTGCTCTTTCCTGCTTCAGAGAGCTTCTCACAGCTGTTAAGAGAAGTACTTAGCCCCAAAATGCAAGACTTGTATCCCCCAGGGCTGGTGGAGAAGAGGTTGTGAATAATTTGACTTGAAGTCAAGGTGGTGCTCGGTGGAGCAGGAAATTAGGAGTGCTATTTTTAAATGCTGAAGAACTTATTAAAAAGCAGTAATAGTTTTCATTAGACAAAGAGCTTTGAGTTTGGGAGGCTCCTGATTTGAGGTAGCATCATTCATCGAGTAAGTGTTTTTTGAAGAGTGCCAAGTAAATCTGTCTTTCTGGAAGGGTTGGTGACTATCAGGAGAATTAAGTAAGGGATGCGAAGCTTAGTGACATAAATCTTGGCGTGCCAAGTATGTCTCTCTAAATTGGCAGCTGGTGTTGCCACACATTAGCATTTAGAATAAAATAAAAATGACAAATTTGTCTAATGTGAGAATAAAACTAACGCAGAAATTCTGCTCAGTCTATATCTTTTGGTCTTCTCTCTCCTTTGCTCTGTGCCTTTGATTTTCCAAGAATCTGGAAGAGGAGAAAGATCCTGTTCCCTTCCCTTCTAATGCCAGAGGGAAAACAGCCCATGCACACAGGCTTGCAGCAAAGGAGGGGTAATTCAGATACTAGAGGAGAAAATTCTGGAGTCACTGGGTGAAGTGACCTAGAGGCTGGAGAATCCACACCAGCAGAGATTGTTGTGCAGGAATCTGCAGAGATGTGCCATCTCTGTTCAACCCTATTTCAAGCAAGGAGATTGAGCAGAGGCTCATTGAGGTACATTCCAAACTAGGTTAGTATGCTTTCTGTGGCAGAAAAAGGGCAGCCAGCCTTTGAAGATGGTCATACTAGGTTAAAATCAAAAAAGCAGGAGTCTTACCTTCCTTTGTCCTTGCCCAAGACAGAAAAGCATGTTAATGCAAAGAATATTTGACATTAAAAAATTATGTACAACCAGAGTAGAATAAGGTCCAGATCCCCATGGCTGCAGAAAGTCACTTTGATTTTTTTCCAGACCTTTGGGTTTCTTAGCAGCAAGTTCTCTGCCTGAGGGCTCTTCAGAGAATGGGTAGTCTAAAGCTGGCAGGTCCTGAGATTCATTTTATATTTTTCTGCTGAATGTAAGTCCAAGAAGACATGCAGTAATCATGATAACACATTTACAGCTGTACTGGAACTCCCTGACCCTAAACAGGTCATAAGCCTCAAAAAGTAACTGTTTTCCATGATGTTAAAATAGCATTTATTATTTAGGTTTGTAAGACTTTATAGTTCACTAGAGTGTGGACAAAAGCTCCCTATTTGGTCCTTCAGGAAGATTTTTCTATTTATTACTGCCCAAGATATCTTTCATCTCCAAAACAGAGATGACTTTTTTCTCATGCTCTTCAGCATCTGGTTGTGCATGTTTGCATAGAAATGTGAATAAGAGATTTCCTTGCACTGTTTAGTTGCTCTCATTCAACAAGTGGTACAAATGTAAGTAAAACTAAATAAGATTTTTTTTTTACTCGTTATTCAATGGAAAGCTGATTAGTGAGACCTTGAAACCTAATATCCCCAACAGACGATTCACAGCACTGCTTGAAACCTGGTTTGTAGCAGGCAGTAAAAATTAGAGGTGACTTGAGAGCGAGCCATTGTATTATGTTTGGAGGGGAAATTCAGGCTCAGGCACACGGTGGAGTTTGTACTGGGTAGCAGTTCACAGAGGTCAGCAGAGCTGTGATAGTTGGGCCTCAATGATTACCTTTTACAATCAGTGAGGGGTCCAGACCAGGCTATTGAAGGGCTTCTGTCCTGTTCACTGCCAGGGAATAGTCCTGTGCCTTCCCTTTCTCAAGCAGTAATGCTTTTGTGTGTACTGAGTGCACCCACCAGCCCTCCAACCCCCGGAGCAGTGGAAAGGATCCCACCCCAGATCAGATGCTGACTACATTCTTGGGATGAGAGAGCATATGAGGACACTGTGCATTCCCAAAGATGCAGCAGGGAGCTTGCTCAGCCGTGATGACCTGCTTGGGCTCTGAATTTTTTTTGTAGCAAGATTGTCAGATTTTGAATTTCTACTTTCTCACCATTCTCGTGACAATAAATGTTTTGTGTAGCTTCCAAGAAAAAAAATATTGTTTCTCAGTACCAGATGAGGTTTGCTTCTACTCTGGTGACTTGAAAAGTAAGTCTGAAGTTTGCTGAGGCTGCCTATGATTTTTTAGAAACCATTGCTTTTAACATGAGGGGTTTGGTTTCAAAATGCCCTTTGAGGGGGTTGAAAATCCTGCCTTCAGCCTCCAGAACCACTGCTGTGGTTCAGGCTTGTGGAGCTGTTCAGGCTCATGGAAAGTGCAGCAGGATGGGTTTTGATTGCAGCCTCCCAAAGTAATGATGGTAGGAAGAGAGGGTGGGAGAGAGGAGGGGTGGGGGAAGATACCTGGTGTGTGTGTTGGGCAGGCTGGAGGAAGACAGCAAAATGCCTCTCTGCGGGCATGGTCCTGCTCTTGATTCACTGCATGCCAGCTGAAAAGGGCAGACTGGCTGGATTTCTGTCTGCTCTGCGAAGGCTTTACTGCCTTGAATGTGAAGATTATCATTACAGCTCGCACTCGCAAGGTGTCTGAAGCAGAGGACTGGTGACCACTCACTTGATCTTAATTAAGGTGTATTTCTGTGATTTTGCCTGAACATACTGAAGCTGCTTGGTAGTCCCTTGTTTGTTGTCCTGAGCACCCGAGTTGAGGTCTGAGGGAAGGAGTTTGCACTCCTGCAACTCCATGCTGCCCTGAGGGGCTGCTTAGGGCCCCAGGGGATGAGTTGGTGTCCTAATGAGCTGCCACCACATGGATAATGAGGCAAAAACTAAATCTTGCACATCTCCTTTCATCTTGCAAATATGAACTGCAACATAATTTATCTGAGCAACCTTATTTTCAGCATTTTTATCCCTATTCTTCTCCAAGTGTTACACTACTGCTTTGGAGACTGCTCTATTTTTATCCCTCTTATATGACAGTCCAGAAAGCTTGCTTGCATCCTCTTTTTTTTCTTTTTAAATCAAATTAACTTTTAACTAAAGATTAGCAGTTTCAAGATGCTAATTTAAAAATATGGTGTTTGAATGCAAGGGGAAGAGTTATGAGCAACTTGCCTATCTCAGGAGAACTGCAAGTTTGGAGACCCCAGGGATCAGTAGCTGAGATGGGTTAAACAAGCGCTTAATTCTCTTCTTTAAAAACTTTTGTTACCTAGTGTATCAAGCCTATTCAAAATAAAGTAATCTTGTCAGATTGTGATTTTAAGAAATCTCATTTCATTTCTGCTACTTTCCTTAATGTACTCCTGTTATAGTTTGCACTTTCAGGCTTTCTGTAGAAGCGGGGTAAAATTTCCATCTGTGTGTTTTGTCAGTGGAGGATAGAGAGTCTATAAATTAGATATTCCATGTGGGAAAGCCCGCAGTGGCAATTCCTGTGGGACATTGCTCCTCACAAGAGGCAACATTTCCTTTTCTGGCCTGGCCCCTGCAATGCAGGTTGGGCTTTTTCCATTGGAGTGAGGACTGGCAGGATGAGTATCAGACATCCAAACTCTTTGGCTTTTTAAGGCTGAAGGCAGGAAAAAAGGCAAAAGAAAAGAAAATATTTGGAGATTTGGTAGAATAGTTCTCTGTAACTTTCAGAGCTCTACAGGGGTTTAAACATGATTTTCCAATAAATATATCTGTTTAAAATACTGGTTTTTCCCAGTGGATGAGAATTCAAATTTTTTATCAACTCCACTTTATTGTATTTTCAAGGTTTTCCATTCTGGGCATCTGGCTTCAGTTTTCCTTTCATGAAAAAAGCCCTGGCACATTTAAATAATTCAAGGGAGAAATTATATGCGCTCAGCAAACAGATGTAAAAAAAAAAAAAAAAAAAAAAAAAGGAAGAAGCTTAAAATCTAGGCCTCCAAAGTCACTTCCATGTATTTCCTTTTTAAAGAATGTATTTTTAATCAGCTTTAGAAACAAAGAGCCATGCTGACATATACGTACTTACCCAGTGTTTCATCATGGGATGGAACAAAGCAAGTGAAACCAAAGTTACAAACTATTGTGCTATAATATGTGAAATAAATGCTATGATACCAAACTGGTTCACTTGACAAAGCCCAGAGTTACAAGACTGTTGTTTTTCAGGGGATGTGAAGATAATGGAATGAGTTGCTATGCTTTTCAACAACAGAAGTTCATACAAGGGCTCTGGTGGCTCCAATAAAAATAAAAAAGGGAATTAAAGTAGAATTACCTTCTCCAGGCGATAAGATCACTGTTCTAATTGTAATTTGTAATTATAATTTCTGATTTGTCTTTTTTAGTCTCATTCAGCACATTTTCCTATGAAATAGTTTCAGGGGCAAAGTTGAGATTGTGGTGTGTCTCTGCCTCTCTCTGCACAGGACAGCTGTAGGATGGCTCCTGCCCCGGGTATCCTCTAAGCTGTCAGCCAAAATATGAAGTAACACAGTAATCTGAAAGGAGCCTTGCACGTTGTAGTAGAATTAATGGAAGAAAAGTGGGCAAAGACAGACAGAAGAGGACCTTGCACTCCTGAGGCTGGTGGTGTACAGGTCAACCCAGCTCATTTTGAGGCTGCTGATAAAGCTGCTGTTGCCACACGGTTTCGTGGTGCTGCCACGTCATTAGTTTGAGTTAGAGGTGTTTCAGTCCTGATTTAGTGCCTGGGTGGGGCTCTGAGATAGGCTGATCTCTGGCAGCTGTAGGTTTGCTTGAGGCACCTGGGAGAGCAGGGGCAGTGAAGGGTCTCCACAGTGCTCTCACCTCTCCCTTTTGGGGAAATACCTCCACACAACACTGTTTCCCCCTGGGATTTGAGCCAGTTTAGGAAGATCCTTTGAAGATGACTGAATAATCAAGTGAGGGTCAGAGGTTGCTGCCTTCCATTGGTACCTCTGAGGGCGGATCAGGTCTAGGGGAGCAAATCATCTTCTGCCACCCACTGCCCTCAGTGTGGTTGTTTCTGCGTTTGTCACCCGTCCTTTTTCATTTTGTTGGAGGGGATGGCTTAGGGTTTATGGGGTCTTTTTAATGTTGTGTGTGACGCCCCTGCTCTTCCTCTACCCACCCTGCCCACAGTGGACCGTGCTAGCAGCTATTGCAAAAGAGATGCTATTTAATCAGGTGCCTGCTTGCTTCTTGCAGAACAGGGGAATGTGGGACCAGCAAATCAGAGAGGGGTGGACCTGCTCTGTCTGGTGCTGGGTGGAAAGAACAACACTTTGTCATACTCTGGCTTTTCTGGGTTGTCAGTGCTTACTGGCGACTACACTTGAGCTTTCCTGCTTGTGAAGAACAGTTCTTACTGCAATTTCAGAGTGTTTCCTTCTCTCTGTTGTTTTTCTTGTTGGCTCTGGGTCTTCCCTTCCCTGCCTGCGGATTGCTCACAGTAAAACATTAGTCATCACTAAAACTGTGTTTTTTTGGTGGGTTTTTTTTTTTTTTTTTTTTTTTTTTTTTTTTTTTTTTTTTTTTTTTTTTTTTTTTTTTTTTTTTTTTTTTTTTTTTTTTTTTTTTTTTTTTTTTTTTTTTTTTTTTTTTTTTTTTTTTTTTTTTTTTTTTTTTTTTTTTTTTTTTTTTTTTTTTTTTTT
>NW_020955219.1:1585558-1633706 GCF_003031625.1 Empidonax traillii | reverse complement strand
TCTCTTTGGCAGCATCTTAGAATCTCACTTGGGATGCTGTGAGGGCTTCGAAGCTGAAAGTGTTTAAGAAAAGGGTTTTCAAATACTAAGAGGTGGGTTGAATTTTCTAGTGCTGAAATGCATGTTGAATACTGGTCTTTGGGAATATTCTGGTGACAATGTGCACATATTTCAGCTCCTGATCCCAAGAATGTTACTAAGCACATGATAAAACAGATGCATTGTAAGTCTGTTGATATGAGCAATATTACATAATTGCTTAAGTGTTTGAAGGATTAGTACTTTAGTTTTTAGTATTTGGATTTTTGCCTATGCTGCATTTGCTTTTTTCTTAAAAAAAAAAAAAAAAAAGAGTGTATTTAATTTATAATATTTGAGTCCAACATTGCAGTAGCACTATATTTAGTTTTATAAAGGCTGTTTGGTTTAAATGAGGCTGATTTTGAAGCTCAAGCTTCATGGTTGAAGCTTAGAGGGAAAAACAGGGGTGTGTGGTTGTTCTGTTTTGTGTCTTTTTCTTTTAGTGGTTATATCCTGTTGAGAATGATTATAATGAGAGCTTATGTGGGAGAGTCGGCTTGTTGCATGTCCTTAAATCTTTGGCATATCTATGAAAGCCTGCCTGGCTTCTTTTAAATATGAATTGCAGTTGGGCACATCTGAACAGCATAATACATGAAAGTGCATATGATGTTTCTCCAAGTCCAGTTTGGGGTTAATATACCAATATTGCATGGGATGGTAAAAATTATTATGTGTGTTTGCTCTGAATGGACTCGCTCTTTGTTCTTCCAGTCCCATAAGAACATTGACTCAGAAACCTGAATATTTAAAATGCCTGAAGGCAAGACTTTGCTCTCCAGCCTTTGCTCCTTGTCATTGCAGAGATGATAATGGCATAAAAGCAAATGATTAGGTAAAGCATATTTATAGACCATAACATTTATTTATATATTTTTAATAGGGGCTCAATTCAGGAGTGAAGTTTTTTACATTGAAGCAACAAAGAGAAACACAAGAACGACCATGACAGCAACTTCTGTGCTTGGAACCTTCTCTCCAGACTGTGTGAAGTTTTAGTGAGATTGTATGTAGTGTGAGAGTGTAAAAAATGAGTCTGCTGACCAATACACAGCAGTAAGAATGAAGTCGATGTCTGCACTGTGTGTATCTGTTGCTGTATCTGGACTCTGCTAAAGCTTGTGTGGAGACTTCCAGGAAGGCAAGCATCTCCTGAAATTACCCTGGAACACAGGCTGGTTGGATGTAGGTCCTACAGTTCTGGCAGAAAATACTTCATAATTGCCAAAAACATGGAAAAACCCCTTTCATTCCAAGTTAAATTTGCTCTATCTCTAGCTGCACTCTCCCCTCCTTTTTCTTAACAGATAATTTTCAATTAGCCAAAAAATACTTTTTTGAGAGGAACTGGACTAAAGACTGCAGTGTCCAGTTATTTCTGGAACCAGAGGACCATCCTGGTCTTGGTTGTGTGAAACCTCAAAAAAATCTGCTGTAAAATTCAGCTGCCTCCAAAAACCCGATCACACACTGCCTGAGGAAAGTCAGAAGCAGCTTGGGAGGCTCCCAAATCCATCCTCTGAAAGGTCTGGCTGCAGAAAGACCAATTGCTGTGGTCAGTATTGGGACCAGTCGTGTTTAGTATCTTTATTAATGATCTGGACGAGGGGATCAGGTGCATTCTCAGTAAGTTTGCAGATGACACCCGGTTGGGTGGGAGTATTGGTCTACTGGAGGGTAGGAAGGTTCTGCAGAGGGATCTGGACAGGCTGGATCGATGGACTGAGGCCAACAGTGTGAAGTTCTGGGTCCTGTCCTTGGGTCACGCCCCCCTGCAGTGTTCCAGGCTGGGGCAGAGTGGCTGGAAAGCTGATCAGTGGAAAAAGACCTGGGGGTTCTGATCAACAGTGGCTGAACGTGAGCCAGGGTGTGTCCAGGTGGCCAAGAAGGCCAATGGAACCTTTTCTGTGTCAGCAATAGTGTGGCCAGCAGAACCAGGGAAGTGACCATCTCCCTGCACCAGGCAGTGGTGAGGCTGCACCTTGAGTCTTGTGTCCAATTCTGGGCCCCTCACAAGAAGGAAATTGAGGTGCTGGAGCAAGTCCAGAGTAAAACAAAGGAGGTGGGGAATGGTCTGGAGAGGAAGTCATATGAGGAAAAGCTGAGGGAGCTGGGATTGTTTACTCTTGAGAAGAGAAGGCTCAGGGGGGATCTTACTACTCTCTATAACCTCTGAAAGGAGGTTGTAGCCAGGTGAGGGGTGGCCTCTTCTCTCAGGTAAGAGGCAACAGGACAAGAGGAAATAGCGTCAAGGTATGCTGGGGGATGTCAGGCTGGTCATCAAGAAGAATTTTTCACTGAAGAGGTGGTTAAGCATTGGAACATGCTGCTCAGGGAGGTGGTAGAGTCATCATCCCTGGAACTGTTCAACAAATAACTGGACATGGCACTCGGTACTCTTGTTTAGTTGACATGGTGGTGTTCGGTCAAAGGTTGGACTCGATGACCTCAGAGGTCTTTTCCAACCTAAATGATTCTGTGATTCTATGATTCTATAAAAGAAATGGATGCTGTGGTCAGCATCAGCAGCATCTTGTCTCTGAGAGGTGACAGCTCATTGCTTCCAGCGAGTTTCTACCAGCAGGGTTAACCTTCAATTTGGGAGAGAAGAATTCAGTCTGGCATGTGTGCTTTGGGAGGCTGCTTGTAGTTCAGCTGGAGGTTAAGAGGACAGAGGCAGCAATGACAGGGTTATGGTTCAGTGGTTTGTGTCCTTCAGAGGTCACAGATGAGACCTTTTTGCCACAAAAACCTCTGCATTGACTTGAGAGCAGGGTAAGGAACTAAACTAAAACTGCAGAGTGCAGAGACTGACTCTCCATCTGTGGAAATCCTGCTGTTGGTTGCAGTTGAAGTGATGTCCTGACTTCAGAGATGCACTCCCTAAGGAGGTGATGGCTAACTGGCTTCATGTGCACTCCTGCCTCTCAGGGCTGTGTGGAGGAGAACTGAGCTCTGCTGATGTGTCCAAGTGCTTCATAAGGCTGGACTGACCCTTCGTGAAGAAAGAGTGAGTTGTAACTGAGCAGTATTGAAGGCAAATGCAGGTATGGCCTCCAGGTAGATACTGGTGGTAGAGATGTAAACTGCTGTCTGAACATCCTTAGGTTTTTCTCCACCCAGCTCACTGAGAGGTGAAAGAGAACACTGGTGGTGATGAGTCAGTGAGCAGTATTACAGGATCTGGCAAAGCTGAGATGGGAAGGATCTTCCTTGAAAGTCCCTTCCTAAGCGCTACTTGGCACAGTTGAATGGGAGTGCTAACAGTAGGCTGGTAATTATTTCCAATGCTCAAGTCAGAGTGGACATGATTAATGGATTTTGGGAATAGTGATATGGAAATATGTTTTTTTAAATCTGCTAATAATAGTAATAATTTTGCTGGCCTTAATTCAGACTTAAGAGAAAACAGAAAACAGCTTTTTAAAAAATTTATTTTATTTTTTGTTTTATTTCATTTGATTTCAACCTTTCCAGTAATACAATGAAATCACATCAGTCCACCTTCTAAGTTTATTCAGTTTCAGGGTTTTAAGCTGTATGTTTTCTTGGTGCTTATCAGAATTTAATTTAAACAATTTGTTAGGGACATTTGTTTGTTTAATATAGAGTCACAGTATTGGAACATCAGATGTTTGTGGTTTGCTTGTAATACTAGATTCATGACTCCTGCAGACAATGCAGTCCAAATTTAACATGTTATTTACATTTTCTTGTTTTATGAATAATTATTGCTGAGGTCTTTCCCACAGGAAGATCTTGAGAAGAGTGGGAGCATTTAAAAATAATTGCAGATCTACAAAGCCTTTTTTTGTCCCTTTTTGTTTTCAGAAAGAACTGGAGTGTGGAGTAATTTTCTATAGGAGTGTTCAAAATGTTACATGAAAACCCATTCCTTCAGGAAGCCTTGCAATCAAGAAATTTGGGGTTGTGGCTACAAAGGTTTAGGTAAATGAGTGCTTATTTCAAGGTCATACAGAAGTTGGTGACATCAGTGAGGACCTTTAAAAATTGGATTATTCCTTGGTGCCTAAACATAAGTTTGAACTCACATGTCTGTAGTTTTGACTAGTTTTCTCTGTGCATATGTGTGTGAGAGAGAGCTGTGCTATTTTCAAACATGGAAAAGGGATGCTTCTTGGAATCTGCATACTTAAAATTAGATTTCCGTTGTGGTTACACAACTGTAAAGTAAATCCAGAAAAGCATTGCTGACTTTAATTATGTTACTCCAGATTTTTGCTCCTATAAATTATACCAGAAACAAATTCTGAATACTCTTAAAATTCACAGTGGTGGTTCCCAGCACCAGCTCTGAATTGTTCAGCAAGTGGAAGAGATCCAAAGGATGATTAGGCTTGGTGGTGTACAGAGGATGCTGAATAATTGCAGAATTGGATGGGCACCATTCTTCAAGAAACTCTTTGAATATAGTTCTTCCATTGTTGAACAAGCTTGCATTAACTCAGTTCCTTAAGTAAGCTTTTTCTACTCTGCTGTTAAATTGAATAATTTTTAAGGGCTTATAGGTAGATACATATTTTTGACTATCTGACACCTATAAAACTTTGCTTTTATACAGTCTGGGACACTGGATAATGTGGGAATTGGGTGATTTTGAGTCTTGACTTAGAAAAGTTGCTTCATTCTGGTTTAAATGAATGCAAAAGGGCAAGGCTATCTTCCTTCAATATTTAAAGTACATTCAGCGTAAGAGAATATAGGAAAGATTTAAAAATTAATTTAGAAATTACAAAGCTTTCCCATTTTCCCACCTGACCTGGACTGGGAGAAGAGGCTGTCTGCTGGAGACGGTTTGTGTAAAAAGGGGGTGAGGACGAAAGAGAATAATTTGATTATACTAAAGGGCTTCTGTATCAGTAACAGAAAGAGTTTTAGATTTGATCCTCTCATTAATAATGGATGACCAGACGGATGCTTCCTCCCCTGCTGTCTCTCCTGAATTCATCTGAATGATGGTGGAAAATACAGCCCAGCCTTTTGAGCCAGGCTGTCTCTCCAGTTTAAAAGCTCACTGTGTCTGTCCCTGAACCTCCCCTTGCAGCACAGCAGTTTTGCTAGGTTGAAAAGTGAACTTGGGAGGTTTCCTTACCAAGCTGAGCAGGTCAAACAACCTAGTTGTTGCTTAGTGCACCTTAGATCTAAAACCACAAAGCCGCATCATCTCGGCCCTGGCTCGGCATTTTATTGCCATCTGCAACACAACTGGCTTTGGCTCTCCCTGCTTTCAGACCAGGGCTGCCTGTATGATTGCTCACCATCCCAACACTGCATCATACTTGCTGTCCCCAGAGGGCACCAGCCTCTCAAACGTAGGCAAGACTGCAGTGATGTGCAATGAGGGAAGGGCTTGTGCTGCCTGACCTGGTGTGGAGGCTGAAGCCTTTGGTCAACACAACGCTTTGGAGTTTTACTGTTACCTGCTGACATACAGCAAATGTTTTTTTTTCAGCTCTCACCCATTCATCTCATTTTAGTGACATCATTAAAACCCCACCATGTTCCTTTCCAGTGGAACTACTTTCTGGGATATCATGATCCTTGATTTCTGGTATAATTTCACACAACACGGTTTGGAAATGTATCTCTTTATATGACCTTGCTTACGTTGTATGGACATAGAAATAAAGAGGAAGGAGGAAGTAGGTGGCTTCAGGGCTCTAGGAGTAATAAGCAGCTTTGACCAAGGGGCGCTGGTTGGTCTTGTGAGAACTGAGGCACCTCTGGAGCACTGCTGCTTACAAGGACACACCCTATGGCCTTGGAGGTAATACTGATGCTAGAAGCCCTTGCAGACTTTCCAATGGTGTCAAAGCCACTGTTCCTGGACTGACAGCAATCTGGTGTTGCAGTTCTTTCACTTAGTGCTCCGATGATCTGGATCAAGGATAGAAGGAATTAGGGGAGCCTTGCTCTCTTCACATCCTTGATTGGGACATGGAGCCCCATGTGGTGACGCTTAAAAAATTTTCCAGTGGTCCTGTGGCTATAGGAAAGCTTCACATGAGGCTGTATGGGATGCATACCTTTTGGTATCTCCATTCCCTCTGTATAAAAATAGGCACAATCCCATTTCCTTAAGGAAGAACTTTACCAATTGTCAGCATTTCGGATACTATGAGAGCAGCTGGAAGTAAATATCTCCTGTAGAGAGTCATTTGGTGGTAAAGTTTTCAAAACAAATACAAGTATATGGCTAGGTTTTTACCTAACAGTTCTGTCCCCTTTTATAGTGTAACATTTCCTGGAAAAATTCTGCATTTCTGCACTTGGCTGTTTGTGTGTCCTCTTGGTGAACTGTTCTTTGTTCTCAGGGCTTGGTTGGCCTGATATTGCAAATGTCTCGGCAGTTCCTAGGTTTGATTTAGGAAGTCTAGATGTTTCCACAGATCTTTTGATCTTTAATATAGTCGACATAAATACTTCAAAATCAAAGCAGTTAAGAAAGCATTCCAGGGAACCTTTCTGCAAGAACTGATATAGAGTTTTTCTGTGCCCAGTTTGCCTGATTAACTGGTTTAAATCAGGTTCTATCTGATCAAATTCAGATACCTCTGTTCTACTTAGCCACACATTTTTCAGGCAATGGAGCAGAAAGTGGACGTGAAAGATGTCATGCATCTAGTCTGAAAATAAAGATCTACAGCAGGTCAGATAACCATTTCCTCCTAAGAGTGCCTATTCCTCTCCTTTGGCCAGAAATGGAGCCCATGGTGACAAGCTCAGGATCCTCATGATGAGGATTCAGCTGATGTTAAGTAACAGAAATCCCAATTTTCATGTCCCTGTATTCCTGTTGGTTACTTGTGTGGAGGTCAAACCTGAGGCTGTGGTTTGACTGTGCGGTAAATCCAGCTTTAGGGCTCCTGTGGCTGGACAAAAAGCACTGAGGCCATGAAATATAAAATGCTGACTGCTATAAAACTCACTGTCAATTCAAATTTGTTCAAAATCTCTCAAAGCCTCCCAGTGTAAGACTTAAATTTTTATTGCCAGGTCAAATATCAGAAGTCTTCCTATGGCTGGCATAAAGCTGACCTGTAAATGTGCACTCTGGCTAATTCAGCAGAAGCATAACTGTGTGCCCAGATCTGATTTGTACCACTGGGTAATCCAGAATAAAGCAGGTTTCCTACTTTCCTGAAGGATTTCAGACCTCAAAACCGTCTTTCAGCACTAGTGTGTCTTTTAATGAAAAACCTCAATCCAGTTCCAAGGTGGTTTTTTTCCCATTGTTACTTTCTTTGCTATTAGTTTCTAATAAGAAAGTAGAATAATACTTCTTATTTCTAATAAGAAGTAGAAGAAATGAAAGCTACACTTGAATAGAAATTAGTAAATGAACGTCTTTTGCTGGTAGTGGATTTATTTCTCTGCTGATGAAATGCCCAGATGACGTTAGGAAAACAAGTACAATGCCTACATCTATATATAAAAAGATTAACTGTATATGTCAAACATAACCTTTAAAGCAGTTATAAAGTGATCTCACTCAGGGGATGAAAAGAATTTTTGGAATAACTGTATGTATGTTTTTCTGGAGGTTTAGGCTAGGCTGAAAATGCCAAAGGCTTTGTCCTGGAGGATTGTATCTTGGCTGTTTGCACAAGTCACCTTTTAAAAATCGGTAATGGGACATTTTAATGACCCTCTATATTTCCTTTTCCCCCTATGAGAAAGTGATTATTGAAGCTCTTTACATCATCCCTTTGAGGACAATATAGGAAGAAAAAGCTCAGCTTGTCAGAAAAAAACAGAATTTTATTGCTTATGCACTGAATATCCAGATATGCTTTTTGACAGTTCCAGCCTAACTTATTTAAAGAAAATATTCTTATTCTTCCTTAAAGGGAAAGCTGTATGAGGAGTGGCTGAGGCCTCTTGGTCTGTTAAGCCTGCAGAAGAGGAGGCTAAGGGGAGATCTCACTGTGGGTACAACTTCCTCGTCAAGGGGAGAAGAAAAGCAGGCAGTGATCTCTTCTCTGGTGACCAGTAATAGAACCCAAGGGAATGGCCTGAAGTTGTGTCAGGACAGGTTTAAGTTGGATATTAGAAAAAGGTTCTTCATCCAGAGGGTGGTTGGGCACTGGAAGAGGCTCCCCAGGGCAGCTGTCACAGCTCCAAGCCTAACAGAGTTCAAGAAGAGTTTGGATGATACTCTCGGGCACATGGTGTGACTCTTGGGGATGGTCCTGTGCAGAGCCAGGAGTTGGACTCAATGATTCTTGTGGATCCCTTCCAACTCAGCATATTCTGTGATTCTGTGATAAACAATCCTTTAAGACAGCTTCTTTGCTTCCTTAAGAAAACCTAAGAGAAGCAGCCTCTCTTTACCTACAACACCTATGTTTCTCTTGGTATTTGAACTAAAAGGCTGGAGATGAAGAAAGTAAGTGTGTTACTTTCTGAGCCATAACTAAAAACTTTCACTGAGGAAGGGAGAAGAAGATAGCCAGTTTATTTACATGGGTGATACTGCAGCCTTTGAGAGCATATCTTACGTGTGTGTGCTGGGTGGAAAAAGTGCAAGGTAAAAGCTGATTTTTCTGGTTGTAAATATTCCAGGGATGAAGGTAAGAAGAGCTGATAAACACCAAGAAGAGCAGAGAGCTGTAGAAGCTACATGTCTGTGGGTATAAAATGATTTTAGGAATACATTTTAGCTGGAATACAGACCATTTCCAAGTATGCAGTGTGCTGGGACAGCTTTCCAGCAGAATAACAGAGATGTGAATCTTCCTTACTTATAGTTAAAATTTGATGGGTTTTATTGAGCAGGGGGTGAAAAAGTTGCCGTGGTATCTGGGGTCCGGCTCTGATGGTGCCCAGCAGGATCTTTGTGGCTGGTAGCAGCTGCTCTGCTCACTGGGTGGTGGCACATCTTTGGATGGAGGCAGGCACCTGGGCTGGGCAGGCTGCAGCCGAGCCAAGTGGCTTTTTGTTTTGTGGTTGGACAGAAAGGAGTGGTACTTGGCTGTTGGCACTGACGGGTGAGAGGGGACCAACTTTTTTTTAAAGGTTTTTGCATCAGCTTCTTTTTGATGTTCTGAGAGGGTCTGGCCCAAAAGCTTCACTTCATGCAAAGGATGGTGCCTCTCTTGTGCTGTGAGTTGGCCCTGGGTACAATCCAGAGGCTCCTGCAGGGGAGTAAGCCTGAGGCCTTAAACCAATACTCAGCATGGTAAGTGTCTTTCTAAAGTGAGATCCCATGAAGGGTGATCCCCTTTGAGGGTCCTCCTCAAACCGAGTGGTAATGCTGTCTCTGCATCATCATGACCCCGCTATTTGAACAGGACTAATAGTTTCTATATTGCACTCAGTATATTAATTGAGATTTCTCACCCAGTATCTTCCCAAATGAGATGTTCTGTACCTGTAAACATTCTATCCACAAAATCTTAGTTCACTTACTTTATCCTTGAAACACAAAAATCTCAGTGGACCACACTGACTGAGATATAGGTAATCTGGCAGATTTAATCACCAGAGTGTGTGAATCAGCAGTCTCAGAAGGATGCAGAGCAACCAGGACAAAATCTCTTTGGAGGAAAACTGTCCCCAGGAACAGGGACTCCTGTTTCCAGGACAAAGGACTTTGGGCCTACTTGGCTGCTCATTCCCAGTTCTGGCTTGGTTTACTCTGGGCAATTCTAGGCAATACCAGGGTGGGCATAAAGCTAGAGTACTTTGTACATAGGTCTTGTACTTGATGCAAGGCAGTGGGGTGGTTTGGCAGGTCTGTCACCTATAGAAAGTAAGCAACGTGGTGATGACTCCGTTAAAATTTTCCCACATGTGTCTTGAGTCTATTTTGGTGGAAATCAAGAGTAAAAATAAATTTGTTCTTAAGAGTTTTCCATTTTTATCAGGCAGATCTATTTTTTCCCTTGACGAACAGTTTGCCACCTTTCTATTTTCTGCTTCTGTTGCCACTGGACACCTGAGCTGCTCTTCTCAGCAGTGCAGAGGTGTTCAGCTCAGCACTGCACTGTCTGTTTCATCTGGGAGGAGTATTTCCTATTTATGCTTGTCTGGAGTCATTTTTCCAAAGCCAGAAGGTTTTGTTTGAGAAAATCAAATCCCTTGAAAGTACTGTATAATTATCTACATGATTAATTTAAGTGTCTGCCATGGCTCTGCAGTGAGCTCGGGGGCGTAGACAGGCAACCCGCGGCGTATCAACGCCTGCAGTTTTTCCTGTGGGGAGCAGGAATGGGGTTTTGAAGGCTGCCCGCCCCTGGCAGTGTGGAGGGGGCCGTCATCCGCTATCTCCAGAGGGATGTGTGTGCATGGAGCGGAAGAGCCCTGTAGCAATGTTGCTAAATGAATGATGGATGAGTTTTGCATGGAATGCAGATGCCTTTGAACGCTCCAAACAGCCAACTGCAGGATTGAAGCTGAAGTCAACATCAGATTGTGCCCTTGGCCAATGCGGAGGAGATTTGGAAACTCTGGAGTTAAAGCTTTCCGCTGCTTTCAAGGAGCCCCAAGTTCTCCAGGCTGGAGGCTGGGGCAGTGCTTTTGGTCTGGGGATAGTTTGAAAAGGACAGCCTGTAACATGTCCACCCAATGCCAAAATTGGTAACCAACTGAGGGCAAAAACTCCTTAAATTATTAGGTCAAAAAGGACCTCAAAGGATGATCTGGTCTGATCTTCTCTGGTGCTGAAATCGTTTTGAACCCTGTGTGGTTACTGAGGACTATACTGGTGTTTGCTGTTGAAGCAATGATAAGGGTGTCATTGTCATAACTTACTGGATGTTACCCATTAAATAACCATTGTGCTCCTGCTAAGATGACGTTGAAGGAAAAAAGTAAGAGGGATTGAAATGGAGAGATCTACTCTCTCCCACAGCCAAGAGAGATTGGCTCTAGTCATTGCTCATAGCAGATATTTGTCCAACCCCCTGCAGCTACCATGAGCAATGGAGACTCCAGCCACTCTAGACAGTGTTCTGCAGTGCTTTGATATTCTTTATCCTTATGTTACCTAACCACTAACCTAAACCTACCCTGATATGGTTTGCACCCATTACTTGACCATGGGCAAGGGGAACAGATTGTATTTCTTCTCCTGGTCACTGTAGGGCATTTTAAAGTACATTAAAGTACCCTTAACCTGTGCTTTCATCCCCCACCTGCAGTACCTTCTCTGTTTTGGACTAGCAGGCCCTAATTTCTTAAATATTTCCTAATAGGTCACACTTTCAAGACTGGCAGTCATGTCAGAGCTCTTCTCCAACTGGACAGTTTTGCTGCTGAGAACTTCCTAGCCCTGCGTTAAGCTGTAGAGACAGTTCACATGCCTCACAGGCTTTGTCCCTGTTGACACATCCTTGGACAATGACCCTTTTATTTCCCCATCAGCAAGACTTTATTGATGGGAATGATTCCCTAGAAACTCTGGAAGTGTTCAAGGCCAGGGTGGATGTGACTCTGAGCAACCTGGTCTAGTGAAAGGTTTCCCTGCCCATGGCAATGCGGTTGGAACCGCATTCCCTTCAACCCAAGCCATTCTGTGATTCTGTAGTTCTGTGAAACTCAACATCTTTTCCCAGAGATTTGCCACCTAAGACAACCTATCTAAGTATGGTTTTCCTTTTGTAGTACTCTGCTTTTGTCCTTGCTGAACTTTATCCTAATTTTTAGAGAATGTTTTTCTGATTTTTCCCAAGATATTTTAGATGCTAATTCTGTTCTCTGGTGTGTCTGCAGACACTCCCAGCTTCGTGTAATCTGCAGATTTAATACGTGTACTCTCTTTCCTTGTCCAGGTCACTAATGAATGTGCTGAGCAGAACTAGATCCAGCAGAGCTTCACTCACAGTGTCCTTCTGTTTTCACAGAATGTCATTAATAACTACTCCCTGGGTATGGATTTATGGTAGTCTCATTTAATCATGTTTCCTTAGTTTATTTATGAGAAAGTTGTTTGAGACAGTGACAAAAGCTATAATAAAGCCCAGATAAATGACATCCAACAACTTCTCCATTGTGAAATTAATTTGATTTTATATTACTTTTTTCTTGTCTCTCCTGTATCTGCCACTTCTTATATTTTTATTCTCTTCCACATACATGCAGACTGTTTCTTTGTTTGACTTAGAGTTTTTAAGATGATTGAAGCTAGACTGAGTGATGTAGCATTCTTCTGCTGCTTCTCTTTCCACCCTTAAAGACAGACATTGCACTTGCATTGTCCTTCCTTCTGGCACCTCACCTGCCTGAGTTCTCACAGGTGACCAGCAGGGAGGTATCTGAGGTGGTTTCAACTGATTTTGCAGGGAATTTAAGAGGTGGTTTGTCCCACTCTGCTGGACAGAAAATACTTGACTTGGACAGAGGACTGATCTCACCCTGAACAGGCAGAGAAGAGGATAGTATACCTCTGTACTGATATTGTGTAGCATTGTGTACTAATCCCCTGTGCATAGTTGTCAGTTTTAACAAGGACTAAAGCAAACCAGTGTTGCCTTTTTCAGTGTCATTTCTCAATAACTTTCTCTCTGACAACACTTTTCCAGACTGTCTTCGTGGTATTAATATGCATATAAAGGGTAACATTTTTTCTATTTTCACCTTCTGCAAGTTTCATTTCATTTTTATGCCCTGATGTTTCTATTATTTTTGCCTATGTGTTTGCACTATTTTTTTAAACTCCTGCTCAGTAACCTTTTAGAGTTCTTTCTTCTTGTCTTTGAGGAAAATGAAAAGCTTGTGATGCTGCCAAGTCTTCTGATCCTTCTGCATTGAGATGCTATTGTGCCTGTGCCTTTTAAGCACAAAATATTGTTTCTTTGAGAAACTACAGCTCACCTTGATTTCTTTTTCCTTTAAACTCTTCTGCATGAATTCTTACCTAGCAGGGTTTTTTAATGTACTGAAGCCAGTAATTTCTGTTTTGCTGTCCCCAGTCTCTTGATTTTACAGACATTCTTACATGAGTTTCTTTCCACCTTCTTGCCCCCAACAGATTCCTTTCTGGAGGCTCTTCCCTCCTGATAACTCGATCTATCTGTTATGTGAGAATGTTGTTCTGAAGGCACCAGGACTCTCTGTCTCATACTGCTCTCCTTTCCTAGAGTGTATCTCATGCTTGTACTCTCCCACTGCCATTGAGTCAGTTGTATCAGGTTCTTCATTTAGGGTTTGTTGTGCCCTCCCCTGTGTTTGTTTTGTTTTGTGTTTTTTTTTTTTTTTTTCGTTTTTATTATTAACCAGATAATTTAGCAGTTCTTCCTCCCTCTGTGTTCTGGACCTCGAAGCAAGTATATAGATCATCCTCGGTCTGTCAAGAGTGCCTCTACATTTTCTTTTTTGGTCCATATACAACCCATGCATCTTTAGATCAGTATTCCAAATCGAGGTCTTACTACAGCAAGTTCCAGTTATGTCAGTTAAATCATCACTTTTGTCTTAAATTAAATCTGAGATCTTAAATAGGACCTAAGTTCTGTGTTAAAAAATATATTCACCAGTGTTGCATTAAATATCTAAGATGCTCAGAGGATTTAAGCCTATTTCATGGTCAATCTGTGTCTTTATTATCACCTCCTCTTTTTAGATGTGTGCTAACTCAGAAGTCCCTCTCACTAGGCAGTGGGCCATTTCCTCCATTCCCAAGGTGATGCCCATCCCTTTAGAGCTGTTGGTGTAGCATCACCCTTCTGGTGAAGATGCTGGTGTCCTCCTAGGAGCAGCACATGGTGGCCCTGATCTGTTGTCCCTCCCTGAGCTTGACTGGGGGCACTCCTGTCCGTCTAAGTAGTGCTATGCAGCCAGCGACATGGCAGAAATTTAGATACACTTTCTGGGCAGCGGCATTTTGCAAAAGTCTCCCTTTATACTATGCTCTTGGGGTTACAAGCTCCTTCTACAGCTTTTCTGCCAAAGTGAGCCTTGCATACACATCTGCAAGAGCAGGCCTGCAGGCTTCAAGCTCAAAGCTGTTGCTTTCTCCTGCCTTCCTGGTGCACAGCTCACTGAGCAGCATCCACTGCTAGAAAATAAATCCCTGAAAGAATCCAGTCAACCCTGACTCGCATCAGGGTTTTTTCTTGTTTCATAGATCCTAATGATCCTGGAAAAAAACCTCTTTCTCACCTTCTTGCTTGCTAACCCCCAGCTCTTGCTGCTTCCCAGCTGATTGTGTGCCTCGCTCTCCAAGCTGCAGGAAATTGGGGAATTCACCTGCCCAACTCTTGTCCCAGGAGACTGGGTAGTCACCTCCCTTAGGTAGGTAGATTCAGTCTGCTGTAAGCCACTGGTGCCAGTAAGAGGAGGGAGCCCACTGGTGTCCTAACCCTTCATATGTGCTGCTGCCCATCCCTCGTGTGGCTTGGTGGGTAGCTAAGTCAGAGAAATGACCAGTTTAAGACTATCCCAGACCAAAACCACTGGCACGGAGGAGGCAGAGCTGCCTCCAAGCAGTGGCATAAGCCAGGTTCAGTCACTGGTGAGACTGTAGTGTCACGCTTTGCCCTTTCAGCGGACCTTGGAATGGGTTTGGCTGGAGTGTCTCCTCTGCTTCACTAAGAGCTCTGGAGTTGCGGCAGGAGCATCCGCTCGGCACTCCAATTCCCGTTTTACCGGGAAGGTCAGGAGCTAATGGTGACCTTTTATTCCCTTGCTGAGGAGAGCAGCTGGTGCCCTCAAGTGGCAAATCGCAGAAGGAGAGCGGTCCGGCCCTGCGAACCGGCGTTGGGGTGCTGGGCGGGGGCTGTTGAACGCCTGCAGTGGTTTTGGCAGCTCTAACTGTGCTGTTTTCCCCTTGCAGGACAAGACGGTGTGGTGATCGTGGCAGGAAGGACACTTTGTTCACAGCGGAGTGGTGACCCCGATAGCAGGCATACCTGGACAGCCAGAGACGCTCCCCATTACTTCATCCACTAACAGCCAGTCTGTAGGGCTGGCTGTGCTGTGTCCACCAAACATCCTGCCTTGACTGTGCTTTTGGTCAGTCAGAACCAAAAAAGAAGAAAAATCTCCCTGAGATTAGATGGAGTTTGCTCTGGATCTTCAGCCCCACTCCAGCATGTCCCCAGGGGCTGCGGGGGGCCACGGCAGACGACCAGGGAGCCGACTGGGGCCGGGGCTGATGCCGTGAGGGGGATGCACAGGGACAGCGATGCCTATCACACAGGACAACGCCGGGGTCTTCCTCCCCCTCCTGTGCCAGTGGCTGCAGAACAGCCATCGGGAGGGGGCCGAGGGAGCCGAGCAGCAGCTCTGCCGCTCGGCCGTCCAGAAGCTGAGTGAGTATATCCAGCTCAACTTCTCTGTGGATGAGAGCACACTGCAGCCAGGGAGCTGTGGGACTCCGGATACAGAGATCTGCACCATGTATCTGGCCCAGGAGATGCGAAAAAACGAGGTTCTAGGTTTGAGCTTTGGCAACATCCCTGCTCTGGGGGACTACGGGGAGAAGCGCCGGGTAGGAAAGAAGAGGAAGGGGCATAAGGGGCCTGTGCTTGACGTTGGGTGCATCTGGGTGACGGACTTGAAGAAAAACAGCCCGGCTGGGAAGTGCGGCAGAGTGCGCCTGAAAGATGAGATCCTCTCTCTGAACGGCCAGCTGATGGTCGGCGTGGATGTCACCGGAGCAAGGTAAGGGGGGAAAAGCAGCCACCAGCAGCTGTCTCCTGTGGCACATGCTGCAAGTCACAGCTGGTACTGATGAAAGTCCAGGAGCAGATGTTTTGGCCTCTGCTTTTCCAGCCCCCAAGAGAGCTCTGGGTTCATTCTTCAGGTCTGCAGAAAATAAGTAACGAGAGCAAATTGATAATTAGCCCACATGTGCTACTCACACTTCCACTGCAAAGTTTTCAGAGGTCATGGTGTCAAAAAATAGTATGTCATAAGGATCAGAGGGGCTCCACTAAAACAGGAATCTTCCTGGGTTCATGTAAAACTGTTTCCTTAAGTAAAAATGAACACAGATGCAGCAGCACTGGAAGATATTTTTACAGGTGCTTTTTATTTTTGTTGAAACATTTGAGTTGAAGGAAGCTTTTTTGACAGCTAAATGTTGCCTGAGACTTTTTCAAAGCAAGACATTTTTGTGTTTTCCACATTGGAACAACTTAATAAATTCCCTTTGATTTTAATGCATTTGCTCTCTTCTGCTGTTTCCTGTCCTAGAAAACTTGAAACCTTTAAGACTTCAAATCAGACGTGAAGGTTTTTGCAATGATATAGATTATTCTTGTGGTGTTTTTTTAATTCAGCTACTCTATGCTGTAAATTTGTTATTGTCCCCGTCTTGCTCTTTGTGGGCTGGCAGACTTTCTCACATTTCCCTTTGCAAAGGCAAAAACCTTTCTCTGCTAAAGATGAGGATGCAAATGGTCATTCACACCTGAGGCTGCAATGTACCTGAGGGCATGAAATCCTCCCTCTCTTGCCAAAGCAGGTTTATCTTGGGGGTGGACAGTTTTGGAAACCCAGTGCTAGTGAAGTGCTCCCAACAGGCAGTGAATGTGGCAGGAGTTTGGGGTAACCATCACTCCCAGTTCTGCCATGTGGCTGAATAAAAATGGTGAGTCCTCAATCTGTGGGCACTGGGCAGCTCAACCCATCTGAGGTTTTATAGGTGTGAAAACTACCCTCTGTAATTCCTAACCTGTCATTCAATGAATGTATAAATATTGGTACGGTGGCAGTATCAGTCATTGGGCACCCCCAAATTCTAGAGGGTTTGTGGTTGAAAGCAGTCACTTTGCTGTTTCCTCTTTGCCAAATGTCACTGTTCCTAAATCCAAGGAATCCAATACAGCACATAAGAAAAGCACAGTACATGGAGAAGCTGGCTGTGGGTATCATTCATCTGTCTCTCCTTGCTAGGAAGGCTGAATCTGACTTCTTTAAAGACAAGTTATTTAAATTCCACCTGATTTCCATGTAAACAGCAGTAACAGGTTGATTATTGCTCAACTTATTTATTTTTTTTCCTTTCTTTTGATTTAGAGAAACATTATGTGGTAATAAAATCATCAAAGCTCTTTGCTTAACAGGGTATTATTACATTAGAGAGGAATAATGTAGGTGGTGTCATTTTTGGTGATGTTAGTGATTTAGGGAAAATTATTGCTCTCTTCAGAGTTAGAAAATTGTATGTGTCTATCAAACACAATTGCAGGGAAATGAGCTGTATTGGAGTATGGAATAAAGGTTAGTCAAAACTCTGCCTATTTATTTATCTTCTGTCTATACAACTGTATCTCTGAAACACATGGGTTATGTTCCCCCAGACAACAACTTCCTATGTATTATTTTGGAATTACTCTCCTCTTTTTGGCTCTTACTCATTTACTGGAGGGAGGCCCTTAGTATTTCTGCAGATGACAGATGAATCCTTCATTTCTTGAGCGTAACTGAATGGGGCTTCATTGAGCAAGTCCTGGGAGAATTGCAAAAGAATTATTTTGTCATGAATATCATTCAGCTTGAAATATTTGATTATGAATGTCATCAAGCATAGCTGCAGTGCTTGGACACAGCTACCATATACATCTAATCTTAAAAGTCAGTGCTAAATACATTTCCAAATTCAAACTATTTTCGAAGAAAGCAGAGTAAGATACATTACCAGAGTTGACAGTGTGGTAGAAACATGAGATACTATTATAGTTTTGTCACTGAGAAAACCCAACCACTGCTTCAAAATAGCATGTTTCTCATTGCCAAAAATGACCAAACACTGCCATGTGTAGGAATACAGTCAGAGAACAGGAGGACTTCTTTTTAACCCACAAACTGGAGTCACTTCCAAAAAGTGAACTGAGAAATGTTTTGACAGCCGTACCTTTGCATAGGGTTTCTTAGTCGCTCCTCTTCAGCCAGTGTCCTGGGGGAGTTGCTAGGACTCCTCCTCAGCACAAGATATGGCATGCCAAATGTCAGGGAAACCAGTTTATTTTCAAAGATGCTGAGAAAGTCCTTCAGGAATCAGGTCTGCAACGGAGAGGTAGTTTGAAGTGCCACTGATGAAGGTGAAGCTTTTACTTTACCTGAAGTTGATGTTTTTCAGCAGAGCCAAGGTCTTTTCTGAATGCTTGCTGCTACTGCACATCACATGTACATGCTCCAGGATAGCTGAAACTATGAAGGTGATGTTCTGTTCCTCCTAACAGCTCAGTGGTATTAGTAGTTGTGTGGTATGTGGACATTCTAAACACAGATACTGCCTCTCTGTATGTGCTCACAGCTGATTACAGAACATATTTCAGAATGTCTAACAAAATCACAGGTGTCAAAATGTACATAGCACTTTGTGTCACTTTGTGACTGCTTGCTTTGGCAGTCAGTAACAGTCCTGGTTCTGCTGGATGAAATCTTGAGGTTCTTTATCAGAAGAGTTCTTGCTGGTGCTGGAAACACAACATGCTGTCCCTGGCTGTAACTGGAGACAAATTCTGCTCTGAACAGCTGTCTTCAGGAGGGTTATCTTCTTCTTTGTCCCCTTGGAAGCCCTGCACACAAGGAGCAGATCTGTGCCTGCAGAGGAGTACAGCTGCTGTGACAATGGGAGCAGAGTACAGGGATCTTTGCTCTGTCTGAGAAGAGCTGCTCAAAAATCTGACAGTGCGGTTGGAAAACTTGTTTCACAAAAGCACTCCTTTCAAGGCACTTTTTTAATGAGATCTCCCTTCCTCAGAAGTTTGAATGGAAGGATTTTTTAAAATAGACCGCTTTGCTCCAGCAATAGAAGTATTTTCTTGCTGGGGAGAACATTCTTCCCCTCCAGATGTTGTCACAATTTGATGTTCAAGTGCAGTGCCACAGTTTTGCGCTTTCCGTGGGGCGCTGCTTCCTGCCATGCTGTGGTGAAACACTGTCGCTGCCTCAGGAGGCTGGATGTCCTCGCCATGGTTACTTTGCTCCTGCGCTGGCAGCCGTGCTTGTCTCTGGAGCATCTGCAAGATTTTGTTGCACCCTGTTGTTCAGCAGTGTGTTCAAAATGCTTCCATGTGCCCTGAATGGGGATAACATATATGGGAACAAGGATAAGCGCATCAGCTGGGGCCCTCAGGTCAAGTTTTGGGTAACAAATCCATTTTTTTAGTAGGGTCAGTTCTTAAGGTGTGTTATGGTGGAAGGGGAGGATTTCAGGTTTCTGTGCCTCTGATGGCATTGTTTTTCTCTTGAAGTTTTTTTTTTTTTTCCTGCTTGGCAGTGCAATCTCCTTTATACGTAATTTTTATTATGGAAAAATCACCCCGAGAAAACTATCTGTGGTCATCGCAGAAAGCTTTGTCTCACTGCACCTCACCTCCCAGGCATGTCAGGTTGCATGGTTTGATTGCTCTGTTTTACTGTTACCTTACCTTCTCCCTAAATTTAGCAAATGTGCTACCAACACAAAGTCCTGCTCAATATAAGCAGCTGCCTCGCCTGGTGCTAGTAGGGCCTTGGTTATGTTCATAAGAAAATATTTTTGTTTTATTAGGAAAACAAATGGAAATTTATCTTGTCCCTTTGCCCTTGGCCAAGGGGCAAACATTTCTGTGGGAGCTCCTTGTTAAAATATTGACTACATAGAGAAAAACAAATACAGTGGTCCTGGAGACTGTAGCCTCCAAATACAAGCTCAGGGAATAGATTTCTCATAACTGACCTAAAAAATATCCCCAACCTGTTGTGGTATTGAATTAATTTCTTTTTTTATATCATATTACCATCTTCATGCTGCTAAGTGATGGATCAGGGCACACAGGCTGAGACCTGGGGCTTGTTATCACAGGCAAGGATGAGAAGCCTATGCTGACATGCCCTCCAAGCTGCCTGGTGTGTAAGTCCTGAGGATAGAAAACAAGCAGCACGCAGGGATTTTGGTAGAGGGTTTTCTCCTCCAGTTGATCTGCTGTGAGCTGGGATACAGCGAATGTGTGCTCAACCTGTGCAAAATGAGAGAAAGCCTGTGGATGTCTAACATTTCACCGGCACAGCCTAAGTCTTGCTGTGCTCCTGAAGTCTGGCTGCTGTATTTTACACTGATAATTGATATAAATCCCCCTCCTTTATTTTGGATATAAATTCCTCTGCCTTTCCCCCTCTCTCCCCCTTAAAGTATTGCAGGACTAAGAAACTAAGAAGTTGTTTTTCTTCCCTTTTTTTATGTCTCCCAGAAAGGTATGAGCAGACTTAGCCACACGTGTTGAGAAATAAATTGCTCTGAAGAAATGAGCTTTATTCCAAATCCTCTCTTAAGAGCCAAAGTCTTAAGCAGAAGGTCACTAATCCCCAGACTCAGCAGAGATCATTTAGCTTGTTTGTCCTCTTTGCTTTGCTAATCTGAGCGTGTGTTCACTCGGTTTCCCCTCCTCACCCTCCAGTTTGTGCCGTTCATCTCCATCTCTCCATGCCAAGCTCCACATCTGCAGAAGCAAAACTCATTCCCTTGTAGCCATAGTCATTTGCAGGTTTCCACCACTACAGCTGCCTCTTCAACACTTCCCAAACCCCTCCTCCTCCTCAAATCTGCATCCCATTTATCTTCTTGCTTAGTCCAGTTTTATCTAAAACCTACAAAAAATGATGGAAAGACTTCTGCTGATTTAAACAGCTCATGTCCCGTATGTGTTTGTGCGTTTGTGCCAAAATTTTGGGAACAATATGCTCATCATTGCCTTGTACACACTACTGCCACTGAACAGCAGAGCTGTCCTCTCTTGGTAGGAAGCGTGATCCCCAGGAGCATACATGTACAAGTAGGCAACATCCCCAGGGTCATCTGCTGAAACTGCTTCCAGCCCTGTCTCTGCACGCTTGCTTTTCAGAGGGATTGCATCAGGCTCGAAAAGACTTGGACAGAGAGGTTGGTGGTGTTGCCTTAGGAGATGTAAAAGATCCAGAGGTTATAAGAGGGTTGTCCTGCACTATTTTTGTGCGTGTGCTTTGGTTCTGTTTTACTGAGTTGTGAACGCTCTGATTAGAAGGCTGTACCTTGCTGCTGAATGTGCAGCTGTGCATCTACATTTAATTTGCTGCTCTGACCACGTTGTAATTACAAGAGAACAAGCCCAGTGTTTGGGAGGGAGGTCTGCCCTCCCCACTCATCCGCTGTGGGAACAATCCTGTTTTGGTGAATCGGCCTTGTGACTTGTCATTTACCCTCATACCAAAGTGCCAGCAAGATCCCTTTTCCATCCTGAGTGGGCTTTTCAGCCTCACACACAGCAAGCATCCCATGATCTCAGGTCATCTGGAAGCACAGTCAGGATGCAGCAGAACATAGCTAATTGGCAAACTGCTGGAATGTGCAAAAGAGAATCACTTTTTTCTACTGCCCAGCCAATGAACAGGTGAGGCCTCCAGCTACAGCAGCAGTTATTTTCACCACCTCTCCAACACTGCATTTGGTAGCACAGAACAGTGTTTTAGCCATCAATAATTAAAAATACAGATGTTCAAAAACACAAGCAAGGAACATTCCATGCCCCTTATTCTTACTCCTTCTATAATGCTTGTGCTCTTACACACCAATTTGCAATGTGCAGTCATTCACAGCATCTCTTCTAATCTGTAAATGTGAATTTCTATTCATATTCTGGGAGTCCAAAGTTTTGCACAAAGAAAAGCTCTGGGCTAAAGCCTGATTTCCATGAGATAGAAGCTCTGAGCTGCTGCAAGAGGAGGAGGCAAATGGAGCCAGGTTACTGAGAGGCTGTAATTTCCAGCCTGTACTGACTGATGTGCTGTGAGTTCCAGAAAGGCACAGCTTCTCCAGTTGTTATTAAAATGTTTTTGTTTGTTTGTTTGTTTGTTTTTTTCTCATAGGATTGGGCTAAGCAAGCAGCATTCCCCTTCTCAGATGGGTTTTGGGGCTGCTCAAGCAGCAAGCTGCAAGCAGGCCATGATCATGATCTTGCCACCTCATGTACCTTTGGGTGTGATGGTTGCTGTCCTGGACATGTACTAGAACTTAGCTGTGACCCTCCAAAGCTAAAAGCATTAACAGTGATGGCAGCTTAAAACCCAATTATCCCCTGTCACTGGGAATCAGGCCTGGATTGGGAAGGACAGGAGCAGGGAGGGTTGAAAGATGATGAACAGAAGACAGTTCCACAGGCAGAAGCTCAACATCAGCCTCAGAGAGGTGATTTGTCAGCATGAACCTGCCATCTACGGACATAAGTGAGAGGATAAATATAAGAAATGTAGATGAGATCAGCGAAGAGGCAGGTGTGTAACTACAGAGACAGCAGCTGCAGTGGATGGCTTTGGGGATGAGTTTTTCTTTAACATGGAGAACTCACTGCTTATTTTAGGTGATGTATCACATGGTCCTTGAAACTTATTTTTCTGTCTCCTTTTTATCAGATGTGGGCTAAGAGGAGAAGGGTGTATGTATCAATTGCAGACTCTGCAGCATCACTCACTGTACTTGCTGCTTTCTCTGGGTAAAGTTTATGATGCTCAGCAAGAGCAATTGAGCCTCAAATGGGAAACACTTTTAACAGACCAGTACCAGTGAAAAGATAAGCTGGCAGGCATTGCCACAAAGTTTGGGGCTGTTCAAGAGGACTTGCACCTACCAAAGCAGGACAAGAGTAGGGCAAATGCGATTATTACCATCAAACTTCACTCTAGAGCATCCAAGTTTCAGGAAGGCCAGCCACACTGAAGCCTTTTTAACAAGACTGTGAGAAACTAGAGGTGGAAATGGATTCAGGCCTTTTCAAAATAAAACCGAATTGTTGGAATGTGACTAAAGGAGATTATTGTTTCTGCTGATGCCCAAGACTCTTTTCTATTGTTTAAAAAGGCGGCAAGGTCTGTTTTTTCCCCTTCCCCATAGGAAGTATTATAGATAACCAGATGATCTCCTAAAAAAACCACCAACAACTGCAAAACAAATAATTGATTAATAGAGCAATAACTTTGACTAGTGTTTCCTAGTCCATTACTTGATCACTGGAATGGGTTCAGGCTGGCAGAGTAACTATTTGATGAAACAAAAGTCAGTGAAGTCCTTCTCATTGTACACTTCGATCAGTGTCTCTTTGTGCTGCGATAACTGAAGAATTACTAAGTGCTTCACAATTTTTCATACCCTGGGTTATTTTTATTCTGGTAGTGAAGAGAAAAACACAGACATGTGGTAACCAGTAAACTTCACATTACCATCTATCTGAATACAGAGCCCAGATGAGGAAAATAGGATAGAGGTTGGGGAGTTCCTTCTTGAAAACTCATGGATGACAAATGGACCCAAACCAGTGCATGCTGTTCTCACTGAAAACGATTTCCAACAAACATTAATTGTTCTGCTGAAAACAACATTTCACGTTTTCATCTGTAGTAGAGTTGTACTAAAACAGATTTTTCTCAGTTTCCTCTAGAGGGCATTGTCATATAAATATTTTAAGCAATTTTTGAGTTCTGTCAAACAGGAATTTAGCCTGTCTTATCTAAGAATTTGTAAGACATCAGTGAAAAGTGTTTCTTTACATAAATTTAGAATGTGAATATACATAATATAGTCTGTTTCTTGGGCTTGTTCAGAGCAGAACCTAATCCCTTTAAGGGGCACAGAAATGCATTTTGGGCAGATTTGCCTGTGTCAGAATGCAGAGAGGGAACTGCTGCTGAAGACCTGACTCCCTTCTCTACCTGTGCAACGTCAAGGACTTCCAGTGGCTACTCTTTATGTAACAATTGTAAAAAAGATTATAGTCCAGTCCTCTAAGAATGAAGTTACCAGTTGTTATAGTTTATGTTGGTAGCTTCAGAGCAGAGGATAACTCTAAATACCGGTGTAAGTGGTTCATCGGACCTAGGAAACAGAAGGTATGTGTTACTATTTATTTCCCTAAAAAATTATGTATTTCTAAGTTCGTTAACCATATTGCTTGTTTGATGGCTGTTAGTAACAATGCAATTTTCAAATTAGTTATCCACATAAACAGCTGCTAAAATTAGTATGGATCAAAGGTGGCCACTCTGGACCTTGATGTAACTTATGGGATATTTTCAGTCACTGTAGTATAGAAATGGCAAATACAGACAAAGGCTGTTCTGCTTTCCTTAAAGCTCAGATGTGCAATTTGAAACATTTCCATGAGCATAAACTTCTTTGTTTTTTGCGTGTTTCATTACTGTCCTCCCTTCTCCCAGGCTGATGTTACTAAAAGGGAAATTTGCTCTTGACATCCCAACATGAAAATGGCTTTAGGAAAATCCTTTTAGAATTTAGTCTCCTTTCCCCTCCTGACGGTCACTAGTTCTTTGGAGAATCATTATAATGGCCTTATTGGATTAACTTGCAAATCTTATACATTTACTAAATTTGTGGGCTATAATTCTTTGTAAAATACTTTTTCCAAAGAAGTAGTGGGCAATCTGCAGTTGCCAGGGTCTCTAAATGAATAAACCTGTTTGTTTTTCCCCAAACAGGAAAAGCAATTAATTCAAGTAAAACACTTATTCCCAAAAGTGCTCTATTTGAAAACAATGGCCTGTGAATAAAAAAGGCAATAGTTGCATTGGCTTCAAAGCCAGTAGGCATTAGGTAGCAAAGCAAGATTTGCCCTCTCCTTTTAAGTAACAGCAGCTCTAAGAAAAATCTGAGGACACAGCTTTTTTGCAGCTTTTACAAGCTTAAATAGGTGATAATTGCTTTTTAATTACTGCTGCTGGCCAGGAAGGACTTTTTCCTAAACTATGTCTTAATAGAAATATGATAAGCAGTTGGTAAATTTTAAATTCCTGAGAAAAATTTTTAGAGACACTAGTGGAAACTAATTATTCATAGCTTCATTTCTCATGCTGTATCAGGAGCTTCGTGCTTGAACCATTTATTCATCACCACCTTGGTTTAGGGCTTGTGTTTAGATCTCACTGATTCTAAATTAGCTGACAGCTTAATGCTTAATCACAGGGGGATTATTCTTTGCCTTTGGCTGGAAGGAGCTATGTTTGGGGCTGTAGGTGTGTGGGGAGGTTGATTCAGCCTGAGCTGGGATCTCTGCACGTGGGTAGCCCAGGGGATGTCACACTTGCCTGGCTGCAGGTCCTGAAGGAACCACCAAGGTTCACAATTTTGTCTCCTCCTGCTCTCTCTCTCCCCTCCTTGCTGCTGAGTGGTCTGCAGTGCAGCTTTCTTGCTGCTATGCCCAAGTCCTCTGACAATTCCATAACACTACAGGCTTCGGTGGAATTGCGTCCCACTTCCCTCCAATTTGCCTTCCAAATTTCCTCCTGCCATTCCGTATCTGTTCCAGCACAACACAAAATAGTCTCCTCTCTGATCTGTTTTTCAGTTGTGGCCTGCATTTGGAAAGTAAGCAGTATATACAGCAGAGCAGAAAATTATTTAGTAATCTAGCCAGTTTCATCAGGATGAACTGTGTGGTTAAAATAAATCGGATTTCAAGAATTCACCAGTTATGCTGTGGAGAAAGAAATAATAGTTTTAAAAAGTGTATAGATGCCAAATGGATTAGAAGTTAATGGCTGGTGTGTAGAATTCAAAATCAACAAGGATTTACCACAGGGCTGTGCTTTAAATATATAAATGGACTTTCAATAGTGGATGAGAAAGGCAGAGTCTCAATGCTTTATTAGAAGAATTTTGTGACTCAAATGGTTTCTCTGATGAGAGATTCAAATTACAAACTGTGGAAATGAATTTAAGGGGCATCATCATTAAAAAAAGAAGTCATTCAAGTTAGTAAAGAAGTAAACTTCTGTCTTGAGAGAGGTAGATTTCAGAGCTTCAGAACAAAAGAGGTAAACCAGAGGGTAGAAAAAATTTAGGATGGAAGAAGGACTTACAAATTCATTAATTCTGGCTTGCTGAAAAATAATCTGAAATGTTTTGTCTAATATGTAATTAAATTAGATATCATTATCTGTTAAAACCGTTCAGCCTGCTCTAATAACCAAGGAAACCACACCTGAGTCCAGGTGTTAGCTCCTACATTCCCCAAGGCATTCGTGGCCTTGGGGATATTCTCTCATTTAATGATAGTATCAATAATAGTATTAAAGAAGAATATGAGAAGGCGAATTCTCCCTTTTTATGTAATCTTCAACATGCACAGCAGCACACCTGGGACCCACTGCCCATGTCCTACATCAGAGGAGTCATGCGTGACTTTGTGAAGCCAAGGCAAGATCTCTAGATTAAAAAATGTCAGACATCTAAGTCATAAGCTGGTGTAAGAATCTAGTATGAGCCCAATGCAAAGAACTAGTTTAAATTCCATGTAAAGTTTTGACTCCCTCACATTTTAGTGGCATTTACTACTTCCTTGTAGATCATGCTGCTCTCTGCAGCAAGCCCATGCTGGTTCCGTCTTTACCTTCCATTTCTCTTCTGCATGCTTCTGTTTTAAATCACTGATGTGTAAGTTATTTTTGCATAAACTATGTATGACTTAGCGCTATGTTTCTACCTCCTGTCAGGGTCTTACAGCCTAATGGATAGCATGTGTGGACTTTAAAAAGTGTTGGGTCCTGGTCAAGCCTTTTCCCCATGCTGTGAACAAGTCATGGCCCTGGTGACAGGGAGGTGATGACAGCAGCTCTCACTTTTGCAGGTGCTTGAGATCTCGGGGGGGAAAGTACTTTATTAAATAGTGGATTTTACAGTGGAGCATTTCTTACCTTCCTGTCTGTTGGAGGGTTATAAAGACAGAGCAGCTTCATAAAGGCTAAAATTCTTTGAAATACCTGTTTCTGCAGAAGTATATTTGAGCAACACAAATAAGCTCTAGCTTAGGAGATACCTGCCTGGTTATGAATTTAGCTATTATCCAGTCTTCCCAAGTGTCTCCAAGAGGCGTCAGTGTACACAAGTGAGACTTATTTACCTGGGGAGTTTTCCTAGAATAATGACAGAATGTAAAGACTGAATTCTGTTTTTCCAAGCCCTTGAAGCCAAAAGCCTGTCCTTTTCTGTGTCTAGTGCTAGCTTTGTGGAAAAAAAAAAAAAAAAAAAAAGAACCCAGCCTTGTGTTTTGTCATGGTGCTCTAGCCAACACACAGCTGAAGTCTGATTTCCAGATACGGTATTTGAGATTTGTTGTGAAGTGAGAAGGTCCAAAGCCAAGCCTGCTGGAGCTGCCAGTTCTCTGGTTGGAGTGCTTGCTCTAGTTTATAAAGCTTTGCATATTATACCCTCACTGTGTTATCTTTTACAGCTGAAACAGTGCAAAAGTCTAGCAGGGAAGCTTTGGACAGGGGAATGTGTATTTATTGAGGAAAAGGGGGCTTTTTGGGGGAAAATGTGATGAAATGGTTTCCTATTCAATACTACTCTTATTTGGTGAGAACTTCCTTGCAAGTACCAACAGACTTATTGGGAAACTGAGGAGGAACCAGTAGCAAAGATAAGCATGTAAGAAAAACAGGATGAAATATAACCATATAAATCATTGCATGGCTGCCCAAACACATACTGGGAACAGTCTGGTAATGCTGGGGGCATCCTCCTACCCCAGCCCCCAAACATTACCCTCTCTCATGCTCACTTCACACATGTCCCCCTTGTCCTATGGTCCCCAGTTTGCTGGTCATGGATCCCAGGGGAAACGTGCAGGAATGGCGTAGCAGTTCTAGGTGCAGACACAGGGAGGAGGTTTGTGCTGCCATTCATGTTGTCCAGGGCATTCTGTTTCTTCAGCTCAGTTCCCCAGGCTCCTTTTCTGAGAACTAACTTGGTGCAGGGAATGGGACCACAAGGTGAACATGAGGTCAGGCTGAGAATTTCTATCTTGGTCACATTTTGCCACCTGTTCTTTCAGTGGCATTCATCAAAGTAGCCTGAAAATTGTGTTCTGGAGAAATAGCTCGATTGAATATTTGAGACCTCACCAAGTGAAAGCCCCAAAACACAGAAGAGCATTTGTTGCTCACACAACATACTTCTCTTTAAGTACAATCAAAAGGCAAATTATTTTTCATCCCTTGTAAAATGGTTATAAAATCATTGAAAGGGAAGGAGGTATCTCCCAAATGTTAGGAGACAGAGGAGCAGTTCCTCATTTTCATGTGGGTAAGCATTATGGCAGGGCAAGTTGATTAACTAAAAAGGTGACTCTTGGTATATAACCATGTAAAAGGAGAAATGGGCCTGCAGGATGCTCAGATATGGTCAGCCACCACAGACTGGTCCAAAAGAAAACATCACACCTCAAAGAAATTAACACTAAGCTAAGGAAAAATCATAAATCTTCAATCCAAGAAGATAAAAAAATAGCCTAGGGAAAAAATCCAAACCAGATCAGAAATTCAAGAAAGATCCTGCCCATGGAGCTCATAGGCACAGTGTCTGAGATCTGCAATCAGTACCAGATGCTACTGATATGGAGCCTGTAACAAAGGCATGCTGGACCCATTCAGCCCAAGCAGGAAGCCTTGCAGATTAAATTTGTATTAGTTGGAGCCTGTAGATTGCTTTAGCAAGCAAAATTGAGCCTGGGTGTTAAGATGATCTGGATCAAGAAAGCCAAATTAGGTTTCCTCCTTAAAGAGGAACGAGCACATTTTGGCACCACTTTTTCATAACACTTTTAGAAAGAAAATATTTGGAAACAGATGCAGTAATTTTCTGTATATTAAATCCAGTCTGTGAAAGAAAACTACTCTGTCTGACTGCGCAAAACAGTCAGAAGACTCCTGGAACAAAGTCCTGCCTAAATTTCAAGTATGTTTTAAGCAAGGCTCTTGAAACATTAATAAGTGGCGAGTGGATGGCACATTCTGACGTGCTGGGAAGTATGCACAGATGAAATGCAGGATGGCTTGCAATGTTTAGAAAGCAAACAAGATTTGGACTTCCACTTTGAATATCATAAGGATCACAGTGTATTACATTAATGGAGGCTATCCTAGCATGGAATGAAAGCCACATTTAGAACAATCTCTGCTTCCCTGGTTTAGGAACACTGGGGAGAGTAATAAAAAATTTCTCCAGGGTGGAGCACAGGTTGCTGGAGGAAGTACCACTGTTGTAACCTACATTATTTTGTAGTTAAAGAGAAGGGAAAAATGTTGCTTTGGTAGGAAATCCTAGTGAACAGGCACATATGGGCAGTGAATTTCCCAAGGGGGAGTTAACCCCTGAACTGAGAGCTTGTGTAGCCTGATGTGCTATACAAGTCCCGCTAGCTGGCAGTGCGAGTGGTGCCTAAGAATTCCACTGGGTGTTTCAGAGGGGTAAAACGCTCTGTTCCCTTGGCTGCTCTGAAAATCCACCATGCCAGAGCTTGCATTACTCCCCGGGGAGGTGTGTTTGGGTGTTGGTGTGCTCCCAGCAGCCTTCCTCAGCCAGAGGAGTGGGCCTTGCTCCTCTTGGCCCAGCATCATTGTGCCTTCGAGGTCATGGCTGGGGCTATGAACTGGCACCAGCAGTCCTCTCCCTGGCCCTTCCATCTCTCATCTTTACCTTATGCTTAATCTCCCTTGTGCTTTTTCTGGGATGTGTAGTCACGCTCCATTTTGCATCATGGCGAAATCACTTCCGATACTGCAAGTGAGGGAAGGTAGAGAGAGCACCTGGAGGCACTGTCCTGGAGTAGATTGCCAGCAGCATCTTGATTGGGTTAGCTGATCTCTCGTCCAGATTAATTTTCTCTGATAGTTTTGGATATCCCAGTGTGAGACCTGGACAGTCGCAGGTGTGCAGAACCCTCCCAACCCACAGCAGTGTCTGGCTGCCTCCAGCTTGGGGTTGGCAGGCCTGAGGTAGATTTTCCCCCTATCTTCTGACCCTTTGGGTTTGTAATGAGATGTACATCGCGTGCTGTGTGTACAAAGTCTTGCTGCTAGAAGATTCAGACTGCTGTTCTCGCGCAGAGAAAACAAGCCCCGTTGATGGCTGCATTCCCCTAGGCTGCTGAGCACCCCGTGCAACATTTTACACTCAGCAGAGCTTAGAGGAGTTAAAAATACTTCTTGTTGTCAAAATATTTCTTGGTAGTAAAAATGTCCTTAGGATGCTTTGTGAAATGGTAACCTTTGGACCAGCTAGGGTAAGGAAAAATCAGAACACAGCCTTTAACGCCACAAAAAAAAAAAGTTCGTCTTAATTATGCAATATGGGAGAAAGGTTAAGAGCAGAGAAAACTGGCATCACCTTGGGGAGGGAAAGAATGGAATTTAAAAAGGGATCTAAGGGCGAGTACATAAGGTAAGATATTATATCTTTGTTAAGTATTTTTTCCGTCAGTGCTTGAAATTTTATCTGGGAGAAAATGTCTGACTCTGTGTAGTGCAAGAAGGTCTTGCTGGCAGTCTTTGAATTCAAGGAAGGTTAAAGCCTCGCCTTTCACTTTTAGTTTGATTTTAAAGGGTAGTTTAAATTTTAAATTTGGCTCCCAAGTTATAATTTCTAAAAACGAGCTTAGATAAGTGTTTCCACTAGGGAAAAAATACATCCTCAGCGATAAAGGATTGTTTTGAGCAAATGCATGTTCCTGTATGGAGGACCTCAGACCTGGGTCATACACTGTAAAGAATGTATTAAGTGAACAGAAATTTAAATTAAACAGAGGGCATTACTGAGAGAAATGTATACAGTAAGTAGGGATTGAGTTGTGAAAGATGGCTTGATGATTTTTTCATTTTAATAACTGTAGCTGGAGTTAAATGTATCAGATAAGGCAAATTGCTTTAAGGCTCTGTGATTTCTGGCTTATTACTCTCTGTTTTATTTCAGCAATACTGGTACATTTCCTTATACCTGTTTTCTGCTCTCCACTCTGGAGATACTGCTTTGTATTTTGAAGTTAAATGCAATATACTTAATGCCATGTAAATCTCTGCTGTTGAGTACTATATGATATCACATTATTCTGGTACTACACACTTAACCTGAATTAGAGAACTGCTGGGTGAGAGGGCTTTATCCCCTATAGATTTGTAGTAACCTTTAAATAAATTCTATGAGCACATAAAGAAAATAATTAAAAAGTGAAGTCAAAGCTATATAATGTAGATACATTGCATCATAGTTTGGAGTTTCATGGAATAGTTTCTGAAAGGGTGTATTTCTTCACGTATATAATTGATTTTTAAAATTACCAGCTTATAAATAAACTGTAAATGCGTAAAATCAGCTCTAATATGATTGCTTACTAAATATAAATATTTCACAAACAGCTCTATGCTTACAGAGCTCAACCTCTGGCTAATTTGGAAGACAGTATTCCAGAAAAGGGCTTGTGGGAGAGGGTTATCAATACAATCAGTCTTACTTCACCCCTCTGAAAGGAAACCCCCAAGTAGAAGGAGAAGAAAAACAGTCTACTGGAGGCTAGAGATCTTATACATTTTAAATAACAATTGGTCTTAATGTAGAAGTAGCAGTGTCAGCTCTCTGGGACAAAGACCCTAAGTCCGTGTTTCCATTAGAAACTACTGACTGTAATTTGAGTGCTATTTAAATAATAATTATCAATAAGTGAACAGAATAATAAAATCCAGAGGTTCAGTTTCCCAACAGCTCTCTCAATACAGTTTCCCATGGATTGCTTTTCATATTTTACCTAAGAAATCTTGCCTTCTGTAGTAGAAAACATCTCTGACTGTGGGCCCTGTAAGTAAGGAGCACAGATGAAAAGCTTGCTGACACACAGAGACAAGACATCAGAATACCTCCCAAAAATCACTGAAAAAACATTTCCTACTATTTGTATGGTGGGAGGGGGAAGTGAGTGTTTACAAATAGCTCTAGTAGAGGTCTTGTAAAGACCTGTCTGCCTGCAATTTGCGTCTAAAACTCCACTAAAGATGAAGGACTGGGGTATTTTCAGCCAAACGTGGAGCTGCTTCGAATTTTTTTGGTCACTGGAATTTTTCTGTACACCCCATGAACTTGCAGCCAGCAGGAAAGGATGAGGGTGTAACTCCCAGCTGAGCCCTGGGTGGCTCTGGGGGCATGCTGGATGTGAGCTGTGGTATACAGCTCTCCAGGGCTTTTTATGGTAATTGTGTGTTGGAGCTATTAAACTGGCATTTTTTTTAAACAGAAGCCCTACTTTTGTTATGCTTGTGTGCAGAAGAAATGGTAAGGGAAAGGTTTTCCCTACGGCAGTCACCTCATAGTGTAAGATCATGTGGTGCAGAATTGGGGCTTTCTGGAGGAGGTGTTTGTGGGGACTCAGAGAACTCGGTGGCCTGAATGCACTGAATCATACGAGTGAACCGTGAGGAGATCCACGCAGAGGTCAGGGAAGGGATCTTTGTATTTTACCCTGACATGGCTGGGAGTGGAGTGTGGCCTTTGCAGTCCTTGGCTCTGCCTTGGAGCTCTGGGCTTCTATGCAGTGTTAACCCTCTTTTGTGTCATTTTTGTGGTTTCCAGCTGGGTTCTGACCTTCGCTGTTTTCTTTTAGGAAGAAAAAATGGAACATCATATTGTTGTCCTGGGTTGCATGTGGTCTCGGATGCTTATTGTGTTTTTAAAGGAATTTCATTTAAATGTGCATATTCATTTTGCTGTCCATCAGATCCACAAAAGTCTTGGGTCCTGGGAACATGTACCATATAATTGACTTTATCTGTGTATGTTGTGTGTCAGGGATGGCAGGCATCCGGTGCCTGGGACACAGCAGTGTGTTGGGAGAATGTAAATGTCTGTGTCTGTCGTAAAGAACAAATGTTTCTGGTGCTTCCAGCTTCTGAAGGTAATGCTTGAGATAAGGCTTAAATATGGTGCAGTTTAAGAAACTCAGGAATGGACCTAACGCTTCCTCAGTTGCTTCTTCAAAGCGTTAACTTCTAATACTTGCACATTAGTGAAACTGATTTCAGTGACATTTAGTTTGTACGAATGTGGCTCTGGGATGATTTGTATTAGTTGTTTTTTTTGAGTGTGAATCAAAAACTTGTTTGTGCAAGACAACAATAAGGAAAGAACCAAAAATAATGACAGTCCTAAAAATACCATGTAGCATTGTCCCTGTGTCATGGCATGGAATCCAACAGCACCTTCATTAGCTAAGCACTGAACTGGCTTTTTCTGCATCCTTCTTTTGACATTCTAATTTTCCTAATTTTTCATTTTGTACTCCTGAAATTCAAGCTAGAAAGGAACTTGATGCCCAACTCTGTGGGGCAGAAGAAGATGATCTGCGCTAAGCAGTTCTCCTTGCATATGTATGAAGCCCATTTTCTTTAGACAGATTTCTTTAGATAAATCAATGCTTTATCTTTAAAACCCTGTATGACTCAAATCCTGTTTTGGCTTATAGCACAACAGATTACTTTGAAATGCACAGCTGCATTTATGTGCGTAAAATATGTAAATGCTACTGATATTCTTTAAAATAAAAGCTAAAAAGATTTGGGGCCCAATCCCCCAAAATTTCACTGGGATGTTGGCTCCAAAACAGAGCTAGAAAAGCCCCGCACAGCTGTCACCAAGCTGGGAGGTACTAAACAGTTTTGGACTTTACTGATGCCCAAGAGCCTGTTCCTGTGCTCTCACCCAGGACACTTCGGTCTTGCCTGAGCCAGAGCAGCTTATCTGTCTTCTTGTCCCACAGGGACTCTGCATGCCATTTCCCTCTCTGCTTTGCCTCCTCAGGCCAGCTGGGAGAAGAAACCCCCTTCTCACTCCCTATTCTGCCAAGATTTTACCAGGCAGGATTTTGCATTTTACTTTGCATTTGGATAGGAAATTGGGTCATATTTTGTGGCCTATAGGATAAACATTTCCTGGATCCTTCTGGACTTTTAGTATGATAGGAGATTGTGCACAATAACTGCTATGGTCTCTTTTCTGTTTTTGAATGTAGTCTAAATAGTTAGGGAGACCAAAGGAGGCATTCCTGCTCCAAAACTCTTTTGTATTATTATAATTACCAGGTTGTGGGCAAAACAAAACAGTTTTAGGGCAGGGACTCTCCTCCCACATGAGTATCCTGAATTTTGGATTCTGTTTTGAACAGAGGAATACATTTAAAGAAGAGGTGTTGGAGAGGGCTTAGGCAGGAGTCATCTGGAAGCTCCTTTTTTTCCTAGGAAAATAATGCTGGTGCACATTTCTCTTCTCTTGAGCAGAAGCTGTGGAATTTGCTGTGTGCTGGATGAACTTCCCAGCCCCTCTGCTGCTCAGAGGACGGATGCAGCCATCACACCCTCCTCTCACTGTGCTCAAAATCTGATCTCTGCTTTTTAAATGAAGGGGCTTATGAGTTTTTTTCTCAGGAGATGTCAGGCCATGAATCATGGTGGGAAGGGAGGCATTTCCTGGTTAGCAGTGTTGAGCCCCAGAAAGAGGCACATCCCAAGGATTGAAAGCTTCCCTTCGGGTTAGCTCTAGGTATGTTAACTATTGGTGTGTTCCATTTTGGCACCTAATTAACTGCCTGTGCTCTCTGGGAGCTAAGGCACTGACATCAGGCTATGCATTTTGCTCCAAGGAATAAAGTTCAGAGACTCTTCTGTCTCCTTCTGAACTCATGGAAGGCTGAAAATCACGCTGAAAATCCTGAAAAACAGGAGGGACAGTTTTTTTCTGTGCAGGATAGTACTATATGTGGGAGCCAGGACTGCTGTGAGCAAACCTAAGCTGTTAAAAAGATGGCTTGAATATAGCATGGGGCTCAGCAGAGGAATTTAATCCCTGTCCATCTTGATTACAGCCTGATCTGCTCACTCCTTGTCACTCTTTGGGCAAATATAGTTCTCTCTCTCTTTTTTTTTTTTTTTTTTTTTTTTTTAAGTTACAGCAGTGGGTTTTCTCCCTGTATATGGCCAAAACTTCTGTCAGCAGAAGATGGCTGTGACCGCAGCTGTATAGTTTAGATGGCAGAAGGAAAAAAAATGCAATATTGGATATAACCTGGCTGCTGTTAGGTCTGCCGGGAACCGGCTGCCACGCACCTGGAAAATGGCCGTGAGATGTTAAATGACAGCCTGTGATAAAGACACCTGGCTTTGGCACATCAGGCCAGGTTCCGGAAAAGGGAAAAAAGGAACAATCTCCTGGGAGTTGTGCGGAGGCAGCCGCTGGGGATTTCAATTTAGGTGCCCCGAGTGGGAAACATTTTCACGGGCGGGAGGGGGCGGGGGGGCGCATAAGGAGGACGGCTCTCAACAGGAGGCTGTTTTGGGTGGAGCGAGTGTGCCGAAGGGTAAAGCACCGTGTCCGGAGCGGGTCCCGCTGGGAAGCGACCTGTGAAGGTGCCCGAAGGCAGCGCAAAGGCTTCCCAGCGCATCCCCCCGGCGGGGACGGCTCCGGGAAGGGGTAGGCGCCGGGGACCCGGGGCCAGGATCTGGCAGCAGGCAGCGAGCGGGAGAGGTATCCCTGCATCCCCCCCCACCCCCTCGGCGGAGAGCGCCGGGGTCAGCGCTCCCACCTGCGCGGCGGGGCGGGGCGGGGCGGCGTTCGGGCCCTGCGTGGCCGCTGCAGCCGCGCCCCGCGCCCGGGAGGCGGCGGCGCCGCCGCCGAAGGTGCCTCCTCGCCGGCAGCAGCGGCAGCAGCAGTGGCAGCAGCAGCTACAGCCACCGCCACAGCCACCGCCACAGGCACAGGCACAGGCACAGGCACAGCCACCCCACAGCCACCGCCGCCGGCGTGCACCGGCTCCGCGGCTCGGCGCCGGCAGGTGATGGAGCGGATGAGCAGGAGCGGGCGGCGGGAGGCGGGAGGCGGGCGGCGGGGATCAGCCGGCCGCCGCGGGGAAGGCTGATCCCGGCGGAGCGGCGGGAGACGAGGCGGAGAGGTGCTCGGAGCCGCAAGTTGATCCGGGTGCGGGGGCACCGGGCGGGCGGTGGGAGCCCCGCGGGATCCGCGCTCGCCCGGTCCGGGACGTCCCCCAGCCCGGGCTGGGGGCTGCGGGCTGGTGGCGGGGTAGAAACTTCAGCTGGGGGTCTGGCAGGAGGGTGCGCGTTCCCGTGGGGACGGGGCTCGGTTCAAAACCGCTGAACAGTTCAGCGGTTTTGGAGGAAAGGGTTTGGAGGAAACCCTTAAAACTCCAGGCACAAAATGCTTTCCTGTAGGACACACGAGCACCAGATTTTTTAAAATGAAAGCGCTGCTGAAAGCCTTGCAAGAGGAGCTTCGCTTGGCAAGCCTGCATACGCTTTTAATAAGGAGAATATACTGTCTTCCAACTGGATGCAAAAAATAGAGCTGAATTATTACTTCCTAAATCTATCACGATTCCTGGCTTTCAGTTAGGAGAGCTTTCGGTGGCCATAGTGCCACAGCCATCATGTTCCCTAAATATCTCCTAATCCCCGAGCAAACAAAAGTCTATTGGTCTTTAGTGGGTTTGGTGCATGTAGGGCATAGCCGTACTTCATTCTTAATTCATAGTTACTTTATATTGGTACAGATTCAGTGCTTCTGCTCAGCCCAGCATTTTGGCAGGGTCCTCTTTTGCAGCGGAACTGGGGGACCTTCTGAATGAAGCTAACAAGTAAAATATGCTTTGAAATGGAGTGCAGATGGAAAGCCTCTTAAGTATTGTGTTGCACAACAGTGCACTCTCTGTATGTGCCATTCGGCTCACAAAACTCTGGGTTTTTTGAATACATTCACGATCTGAGCTGGACCCTGTGCTGTTCAGAAATATCATGCATTAGTGTCTGGAACAACAGCAGTTCTGATGATAAAGGTTAATTCATCTCTCTCCTGACAGTACTTTTGATGCCTGACACCTCTGGTCAGCGCATTTTTTAGAAATGTGTATGTGTCTTAAGTTTTTTGAATTCCAAGATATCAAATGGTTGAATAAGAAGAGTAACTGGTATTTGCTGGCTCAGGTGGGTGGTGCCTCAACTTTTCTAGAGCTGTTTTGTGAGTTATGCATCTGTCCCTTGAACCCGACAGCATCACCGTGGATTGCTGTTTCATATTGACTGATAGTAACAGACTGATAGTAACACCTTTGACAACAGAAATTGAGGTTCTCTATCCCTGCATCTCACCTTTTCTTCACAGTAGGGAGTGTCCCTTTGGCTCCATCTCCTGGCTCAAAAAGAGGATCCCCCTTAATTGAGAAAGTATGGAGAGATGGGAAGCCTCTGGATGGTATTGGTAAAAAGTGGATGGGAAGGGTGATGAAGGCTTTTTCTTCATCTTGAACTGTATGATCTTGGGATCTGTTGCACCAGGGTACTCCCACTCTAGTTGGAAGCTGGGAATTATGTCCTCACCTTTATTTCATGGGAAGAAAGTGGGTCTCTTATGTTATTACTTCTTAAGTCTTGGAAGGATTTTTGACTTAGTGAGTAAATATTATCGTGGTATTTAGAAAATAATAATTTAGTATTTCGTTCCTTGCATGGATCTGCTGGAAGGGTTAGTCATCTCGCCTGATACATCTCTGGTGTGATCTTTTGGTAGAAATGTGTTAGTGATATATCCTTTATGTCGTATTTTTTCTGCATGGTCAGGAAAGTGTGTTACCTGCAAATTATGAATCCACTTGAAAAAGAAAACCTGTGGCGCTGTGGAAGGATCTTGCTGTGATTTAGCAGATGTATGACTGTGCATGGACTTTGGGTGTGAGCGGAGGGAATCATACTCTGCAAGTACAGTGGGATGGCAGGATCTTTCCTTTGTGGAGGATCTTTTGTGTGCCCAGTCTTTAGTGGAGAACCACTTTCTTCAAGTGACGAGGACAGGAGGAAAAGAGCCTTAAGCAGACTGCAGAATCAAGGTATGTGTCCTACCCGTCACTGCCAGACTTCTCTATCTGCTCACTGTACCCCAAACTGAAAGGGGAAGATGACAGGCTGTTCTGTCACTGCTCTTTGGTCCCTGAGGTGTTGATGGGGGTAGCAAAGCAATAAGGTACAGCTCTGAAATTGCGAAGACCTGTTTTGTTTCTGTATGGATGTCCTGTGTATTCCAGCAAGTGCCGGACAGTATGTCACTATGTGCCTACTTATATCAGTGCCGTTTAGTCCTTCACTGTTATTGCTTAAAGTATGATAAATTATGTGGTATTGGGATAAGAAGACAGCATAGTGTGATATGGGTGCTACCTATGATTTTTTATTTGTGTGGCACTCTCAGTCAAAGTGTATATAACCCTACTTAAGGACACTGTTTTCTTCTGCCCCTGTTTGCCTGCTAAGACATTCCTCCTATCACATGCAGTCCAGCAGCAGAGGGGATCAGAGAGGGGTACTGGTGTGCTGTGGTGGCTCAGGGCTTCTCTCTGGTCATCCAGAACCCCTCCCTTGAGGCTAAACATTGGTGACACTCTGAAAGCGTGTTTTGTCCACCAAGTCCACTGCAGGGGGGAGAAAAAAGATGTTTCTCAGATTTGCTCTGTATGTCTTTAAAGTCTGTGCCTAGCTTTTTACCATGCTTTGTGCCTGGTAGGACTACAGAGCCACAACCACCAGCCTCTGAGGCTGAGCTGAATTATTTTCTGAATTATGTATCACCAAGAGACACATCAGCTCAAGAGATTCCAGCTGCAGAACGTGTGTGTTCAGAGTGTCTTGTTCAGATGTTATTTCCTTAATAAAATTGCTTGTTTGGCATGAAGAATTGTTGGCTGGTTTGGGTGTTAGGATTTTCCCCCTCCCTTTTTCTGGCCCTGGGATACAACAGTCAAGTTGCCTTCTCTCTGTCTGGTTTTGTAAGTTAATTTAAGGTCCAAAGTCCTGATAGAGCTGTGATTGCAGGGAACTTGAGGTGGTAGCCTGTTTGACATGTGTGGGTAGAAATGGATGCTGTTGTGGGTGTTGTATGTTCCTGAAGGACTAAAGAAAGACAGCATGCCCTGAGGAATTCTTCAAGGGGGAGCTGCCTACAGCGAGCTTCACAAAAGTACTGGCTACAGGGACCCTAGTGAAGTTTGAATTACCTGAATACATCCTGACTTTACACACAGACTCAAGACACATGTGCTTTCATTCACTGTAGGCTGACACCCCTTTCTTCAGGCTTGTCACTTTTCTTCTTCTCTGTTCCTCCTTCTCCTCCTCCAGACCTTGCCCTGTAGTAGCTGCAGCTCTAGTGGAGAGGCTGGGTTTGAAGCAGAACCTGCACTGCCTGTGAGATGGTACACAACTTGTGGAGCAGGATTTGGTACCTCTGCTCTACCTGATGAACAAGAAATGTTTTGCTTGGCATAGGAATGCTGTCACTCATGGGGTAGTTGCACTCATTGTTTTGCTAGGCTAAACACTTGTAACAGCCTAATGAGGAATAATACATTCAGCTAAAATACACAGTGGAATTCTGTTGTTGTAGACCAAAATGTAGTAAATGAGTGAGAGCTTAGTCCAGGATTCAGGGAAAATGCTACGTTTTCTGCAGAGTGCTCTGTGAATGGTGATAGTGATCAGGGGTTGAAGTCACATGAGCCAAAACCTGGCACAGGTCCTGGTCCATTTTCCAGAGTTCTAGGGAACTGGGGTGTGTAGAAATATTTTGATTCAGAGGATGGACAGAACCTCAGCCCACCTGGTGTCTCAGAGGGCTGTCTCCAGGACTTGTGGTTGTTGGGATGGTGGTTTTAGCCCTCTGTGTTGTCTCAATGCAGGGCCAGCTCAGGTCAAGTAGATCCCTGAAGCATTAAGAGAACATGGCTCTGTTACTTCTAGACCTGCATGGGATGCAGCATGGCTGTGTTTGCGTAGCCCCTATGCTGGAGTGACCTGGCCCAGGTGTGTTGGCTTTGGGGCATGTCGTACCCACGTCATGTTTGGTTAGTTCATACACAGCTCTTCTCTTGACAGTGATGGACTAAATCTAATATTATGTAAATATAATGTAAATCTGAAACACAAGTTGAACACTGCAAGGGGAAGGCTGTCAGTGTAGCTGCCATCATTGCTTTCTAGAGGTTTAGATTCACACTGGCATAGTTCACTTGGTTTGTTTCACAGCATCTGTAGCACTTTCTACAGCATTGAGGAGCTCTTGGCTCCAGATGAATTCTGCCAAAGCTGAAGATATGCAGTAACTTGCAGAATTTGACCTTTTGTCTCAAGAAATGGGTGTGGCTTCCAAGTGCTACTGTGAGTATGTACAAAATACTCAGGGAATGTATCTGCAAATCCCTTCAGCTGCTGGTGAACTGGGAGAGCAGCAAGGGCACTGTTGACATTTCTGACACAGGAATTGCAGAAAGGAGCAGGAATCTCACCCTACTGAACAGGAAGGAAGCTCATTTTCAAGTTCTTGCCCATAATCCAGGATGGTCAAGAATTCCTTGGCAGGGTCAGACTTCTGTGCTGCTTGTTCACAGGTCATCTTGCAGTCCAACTAACAATACCAGGCAAAAGACCTTTGTCCTGTGTCTTTGAACACTGACCTTCCTCTTTTGGGGCAGGATATTTTGCGATATGGGTTGACCCAGTTATAGCTCGGGTGTTCTTATAGGTCAAAGCTGAAAGAGCAGAGGGGAGGAGGATGCAGCCACCAAAGCAAAAAGTTATTGAGATCCTTAAACACACTGACATGTAGGAAACAGGTTTTAAAAGACCTGTTTAAAATATGAATGAGCGTGAGATGTAAATGACTTGCTAAGAGGCCAACTTCCAGAGACAGGATAACCATAGGGGACTGCTTGGCTTGTACTGTATATTCATCCGATTGGCTGAAGTTCCTGGCTCTTTACCAGATGTTTTAATGTGAAAATATTTATTGAAAGTGATGTCTTGATTCCGTGGGTCTTGACCAGTGACCTCAGGATAAGCGTGACATGCTGAACTGATACTCAGGCCTTTCTGGGATGGAGTACAAAACAGATTTGTTTGTAGACTAACTGGCATCTCCGGTGTAAATTCTCCATTGCTTGGTTGATGATGAGCCAACTGATAAGAAATCGGGGAAAGTTGCTTTCTTCAGCAGAGGGAAGTTACATCCTGTGTATCTCCTGGGAAGAGGGCTGTGAAGGATGTAGAAATGCTTTCTGCATGAAGTCACCTCAGCTCTTCCATGTTGTTGGTGAAGTAAAGGTGAAAAACATTAAACGCTTTTGATAGGCACCACCTGCCTAACAAGACCCAAAAGTGATGCAAGACTTAAAACTGTGCTGCCCTGCTGAATTCCCTGTTCTGGCATCTGAATAGCAGAGTAGAGAGTGAGAAAGGGTTTGTGGATGGGATACTTCTCTAGGGTGGTGGACACATCTGTGAGTGGAATCAAAGGAAAAACTCTGAAAAGTGCCTGCTGGCAGTGGAAGTAAGCTGAGGTATGTAGGTTGTGTCTGGCAGGCGGAGCATGTGTGTGTCCATTCAGCAGCATCTTCTGCCTGCTTGAGGTATTGCTGGGCTCTTCCAAGGGAGCTCAGAAGTTGTGGGGCTTCAAAGGGAAACCTCCTTTCAGGAGGTTTACTCTCCAACTGGACTTAAATGAAACTATTTGTGGTTTATTTCTTACAGAAATAACTATTTGTTATTTCTGTAAGAATGCGGCTGCTCTCTCCTTGCTCAGTTTTAAACTTTGGATAGACAGTGTCTCATCTCTCCTCATGTCCAGCTGCTACAATCCTTTTAAAGTGTTGCTTTCATTTAAAAAGCATGAAGCGCCTTCCACTGCAGGTTTTAAAGCAGGAGTTTAGACTGGCCAAGATGGTTTCTGAAGTTACCCTCCAGGGAAGAAACTTCTAAAGAAGCCGCCACTCAGCCTTGGTACTTGAGCAGCCTTCTAGAAACAGCTGTTGGGGATGCAGAAAGCTGAACTTTTCATGGCTGAAAAGTTAGTTTTGCCATTAAAACTAAAATTTAAGAGAGTCCATCTGCCTGCAAAGTGCAGCAGCTGGTTTGAGGAGCCAGGGCCCTTCTGGAGGAACAGAGAAAAATAAATTTGTATTGTTTTCCATAAGCTCAGCTGCCCTTTAAAAAAATAACACAAAGTTGGCCAAAGACAGCTGTTTGAATTGCAGGTGAATTGCAAGAGAGCACTTGGGGGACGTAGGAACACACACTGATAGTTTTAAGGACACTTTGTAGAACTGATTATAATTTAATTTGGATCTCAAAAACTTCAATATTAGAGCAATTTCTGCTGTGCAATCCTGTTGCTTAGTGAAGCCTCCCGACAGTGCTCGGTTAAGAGTAGGAAATCACCGTCTTTGGTGTTGCAGTGATGACTTTCCAAATGCTACCTAATGAAGGAAATGTGTGATGTGCTAGTCCCAAAGTTGCAGCACAGTGAAAACAACAGACTGTGGTCCAAGGAGTAGAGGGAAATTGGTAATTTCTATTTCTATAAACTATGTCACTGACTAATGACTCATATTCTGCTCATGGATAGGGAGTTTAAATCTTACCTGGTGACCTAAAAATGCTGTATAATTTTGTTGTAGGGTTTGAAGATTGAGTAGAGTGTAACAGTCATAAAAAATGTACTAATGAATCCCCTCTGTGGGCAAAATATTTGGTTGGACTTAAGAAAAGAAGCCTGAAATGAGCTTGTAATTCTGCTTCTGGCTTTTCTACATCTAAGGTGGAAGTGGGATGGTAAATTCACAGAAGAAAAGCTCATGGGGGTAATTCTCCTTCTTTGCACATCTCCTGGGGCAGTAGCAGTAGTTTGTGGTAGTTAATTTGGAGTCTAGTTTCCACCTATCGTGCTACACAGGCATTTTAAGCCTTTGCTGTTGAGATAGTACAGAAGGCATAAACATCCACGGGTCTCTGCTGCAACATTTGGACGTGGTATTTGTATATAAATATTTGAATGAGATGTTTTTGTGTTGTGTGGATTCAAGGCACCTTCTCCCTAATCCCGCTTCCCATGCAGCACTCTGGCACTCCCCTCACGCTCACACGACTGTCTGTAGAAACACTGTCTGGAAGGGTCATGTCAAAAGCATCAGTCATGGGTTTTTATAGTGATTGACATTAATTAGCCTCTATGTTTTCTTTCTCTCACCCTAGTCCCCTTTTTAACTTCATGTTTTTCATTTGAAAGAGAGATTAATTTGGAGTAGCAAGATTGTCGACTGCCCTTGTTTGAACCTGCCTGCACTGTTAAATTTGCTGGACAGTGCTGGGGAGTTAGTGGTGGAGTTAAGCCATGATAGTGAATTGCTTGCTATCACAATGATGGTTTCTAAAGCCTTCAGCCACCAACCTTCTCCTTTCCTTTAGAACTATTTCTCTTGTAACCCCAGTTGTTTTGCGTGACCTGCCATGCTTCGCACCAACCTCCTTTCATTGTCTTCCTTTAACTTGATTTGGGTATAACCTCAAGTTATGTGAAAAAATTTACCCCCCTTTCACTGTGTAGTGACTCAGGAAGCCAAAGTAGCTTTTAGTGTATCAGTAGCATGAGTCTGAACTCTCCATGCACTTAAGCACCATGGCCTTCTGGTGACAGCAGAAGACCTGGTGGCAGGTGAGGGAAGGTCTCAGGGGTTCTAGGGTAGCAGTGCAGCTCCTGCACCTTGGTTGGTAGGCTCATTGGGCTGTATATGGTAAAGAGTTATGTTATCAGGACCAACTTTGGACCTCCTGCATGGTTTGGCCGTGTTTTTGGCTGTCTCAGACCATGCTGTAGATTTTCATGTACTGAACAGTCAGCCACCTGCCTAATTTTTTTTTTTTTTTTTGCAACCTCTGCTCAAACAGTATTATTTTGGTGGATATAAGTCTCCTTTCAAGTTCCAGCCTAAACCTCTTTATAGGTGGTTTGTACTCCTCTGTCTTTACTTTTTCCCTTCAAAGAGAGCCTTCCTTTTTTGCTCCAGTAGCAAAGCCAGTGTCTCTCTGTCTCATGGGAGAGGTCATCCTGCTGACCTTTTCTTGCACTATTCCAGTGTCACTTAACCTTTCTTGAACTAGGTAACCTGAAATTGCACGTTGTTCCAGCTGAGACATTTCTACTGTCTTGTGTATTTGCCCATTCCTCACTGAGACCTTGGGCAACATCAGGCTTTTTTACACTCTTACTATGAGCCACTAAACCACCAATGAATGGCTTTCTCTTTCTGTATCACTTCCAACTGTTGAGCTACCAAGCTGCAGAACATATTTCTTTAATACCGAAGTGCATGACTGCTCTTGGCTTATTACAAACTGAACCTCCTCTCAGTTGTTTTAGTCCCCGAATGTTCTGAGTACACTTCTGCTCTTCCTCTTGAGTTGACAGACTTTTCCCAGCTATCTGTTGTCTGCAGATTTCATTTGCAGTCCCCTACTTTCTCTATCAAGGGAATTAGTGGAATTGCTGGATAAGACTGTCCCAAGGCATCTCTTTTAGGAAATCTGTTTATAGTTTGTCTTTCTCACCAGAATTTCAACATCTGCACAAGCTGCTCTTCTGGGTTTTGGTGGGTGGAGCTTGGTTTGGCTTTAATGTCATCCCTAAGTAGTAAACAGGATGGCTTGTGGAGCTGGGCTGTTGGGGGATCCACATGTGAGCAGGCACTGCATGTGCAGGGTGTTGGTGACAGGCATACATGTGTCAGAGCCATGATGTTAAATATTTCCTCTTGGACAGTGAAAAATGGCTCTGTGTTCTGGTCTGTTATTGTCAACACTTAACAGTTCCTGGAGAAGGCTTTTTTCATCTGAAAAAAGAAAATTACAGAAAAAATAATAGATACATGAAATCAATGATTTGAATGTACAGTGGGGATGGCATTTTTAATTTATACTCTTATTAACTGTAGGAATGACCAGAGCTGAAAATATCAATTGTGTCAGCTCTAAGCATTGAAGACATTACTGAAATAGTATTGTCACTGTATCACTTGCTTATTTGAGTGTGTTATCTGGCAGAAATCATCTTGAAAACCTTAATCTCTGTCTTCCTTTATGGCTAGTGCCAAAAGACCAGAATAGATCATCTGTGTGGGCCTCATCCAAGCCCAGTTCCAGTTGAGAGAGGATTACTGTGGTCTCCCAGAGCTTTAAGCGAGCAGCACAGCCCTTTCTAAAAACAGCAAACACACCGAGTGGGTCATTATAAAAGAAAAAAAGAGCTAGATTTTGAAACATATGTTGTATATACCTAAAATGGCCATTAATCCTAATTATTAATGAAGACCACAACAGAGCTAGGGTATTAGCTTTATACATTTCATGAACGTATATGCATCAGAGAGAGAGGGCTGTACTTGCACGACATTCAATAAAATCAGTCTTTGTGGAAGATAAAGTACTACAATCCACTCTTAACTGGTGTATTTCTTTTGTTCAGTAGCTTTAAAGCTCACCTGGAGAATTCTAACAGGTAGAAGGAGCAAACAAGCCATTCCTGGTAGCTTGGAGGGAGATTAGAAGATTGTGGCATCTGTGAAATGTTCAGCTGAGTTGATGAGAGACTGGACTATGCTAGTTTGAGAATGAACAGCATTTGCTGTCCAGCCACAAAAATACATGTGTGACAAGTTGCTCTCTGTGTTTGTACTTGAAGAGACAATTTAGAGTTTTGTCCTTGTATTAATATCTGAAGGAGAAGTTTGTACTCAACTCATCTTTTTCTGTTTAAAGAATCATTTAAAGGTTGGACTTTTTTCTTTTTTCAGAGCCTGACATCTGCTGCTGTTCTGCACATATTTGCTCATCAAAACGCCAGCGCTGGCTTCACAGAATCTTTGTTAAAGCCATGGAAAAGCCACATGATTAGGTCATTAGTATTTAGTCATTTGTGTATCAGTTGTTCAGTATATGGTTTTCGGTTTGGTTTTTTTTTTAGGGGCTCTTGAAGCTGTAGAGGCTGATCCCTTTAAGTCACATGGCAGAGGGTTTTTATCACTTAGTTTAAAAAAATTTCTGCTTGAAGTCCAGTTCCTTTCCAAGAAGGTGTGGAAAGCCCCAGTTCTCAACAAGGGTTATTTAAGGGAACGTTTGTACTTTGGGTGGCCAGTGTAAGAGGCTTTGAGCCACAGCCTTAGATCTGCTGAACCATGAAACGTGGGCTAAAAATCCTTCCCAAAGAGTCAGCCAGTTTTTGTTCTGCCACCTGAATGCAGCTGGAGTGTAAGTGGCAATGGGAAAGGCTGGGTGGGGGTGAATGCAGCCATCCGTTTGAGACTTCTGGCACTGCCCTCACATTTGGTTCTGGTGCTTTCTCCAGTCTTTTGGAGCAGATTTTCGAGACCTCACTACCACAGCTGTGGCGTTGCGTGGGTTGCATACCATCCTGGGAATGTTAAACAGAGTTATAATGGATTCTTATTTTCACCTCATGATTTAAAACGAACACTCTAACATGTGGTTGTGACTTGTGTGTTGTCACTTTACAGCACTTGCAATTTCAAAACAGATGACTGAAATCACAGTGGTTTTTAGGAGCACGCTTACTTTCTCCCTGAGGTCTTCCTCCTGGTGACATGGTTCCCTTCCCCAGTCCAGTGGGGACCTAGCCAGCCTGTCTGGGCATGTGGTGCCTCTGTTCCCCAGAGTCTCTGCTACAGAACTTCTGCTCAAGAATCAGCTATTTCAGATATTTACAGTGCTGCAGATGAATTTCCTGTGTAGTCAGTCAGATCTCAGTGAGGTTCCCAATCCTGTTGCAGCACATGGGGAGGACACAGCAAAGCTGAAGATGAGCGGCAGAAATGTTGAGTTTGTCGTATTGTGCGAAGATTTATAGTGTTTGCTGTCTTGTATCTTAGACTCATTTAAAGTGTGCACTTAGGCTTGGCTTGTTGATACAAAGCATGCCAAATCTCCATCGCTGAATCTACAGGCGAGACACAGGGCCAAAGTCCTGTCTTAGCTACCATATAGGATTTTCCTTTAATAAGCGTAGTGAAGCAATGGCTTATTGGGACTTTGGGGCCAGATCCTCTCCTAAAATAAATAAAGCTAAACTCATTTACAGCAATTGAGCATTAATCTCTATAAGACTTTTGCAAAGATATATTGCAGTGAACATAACAAGGAAGAGAGCTCATTATTTTCCAGGAGAAGTGACAGATGAGAGTGCGTTTCCACTCCACAATTATCATCGTTTTCTTTTTAATCACATTACTGCAAACATCTAGTGGCCACCGCCATGGCAGTATTTGTGAATGGAAGCTGGATGCATTCAAAACAACATGAGTCGGGCAATTTTCCTTTCTTACAGTATATCTTGCCAAATACCTAATTTTCAAAGATTAGAGTCTTGGAGCGCAGAGCTGAGAGTATGATTGGCTGGAGGACATTCACGGCTCAGTAATGAAACACTGATGTATAAAATGGTAATTGATCCCCGGAGCACCACGAGCGCTGAGCCAGATCCCATTATGCGTGGATTCCAGTGCGGCAACAGAAATTATACAAATGTTGGCACAGAGGGTTAAATGTGAGATTAACTAACAGTGTTCTGCAGAGGTGGTACTAAAATGAAATACACCATTCAAAATTTTGGGGGTGGTTCACTGCCAAAGTGGTTTTCCATGCAGTTCTAACCTCTACACATTTGTTTCACAGATGCAGCTAGAGGTGCTTTCTTTAGAAAGGACTGCTGCAATTTACTCCCAGATCCGAGGCTGACCAGTCATAAAAAAGTCACTTTGGAAGCTAATGGAGTTTTTTATGCACCTATAGCTGTTACGGTTTATTTGTGAAGAGACCCTTTTAAGCATTGTGCTTTCTGAGGAAAACCTTTTTTTTCTGTGTCAAAAACTTTTTTTTTTCTGCTGCAGCACTTCAGTTCCAAAATAATAATAAAAATAATCCCCACCCTGCTGCTGTTTTTAGACACTTGCCTTTGTCCTGTATGACTCGTCTCTCCATGAAGTTCTAACAGAACTGGTTCTGTGTGGGTAGTTAAGCAAGCAAGACACAGCAGTTGTGACGATGGATTTTGTGCCCCTAGGTATACTGGGAGGCTGTGCTGGAACTCTTCTGTGGTTCCTGATCTTCCTGGAATAGTGGTGATTCTCTTGGCCCCATGGGCTGCTGTAATTGCAGGTTTGGGACTTCCATGTGCGTTGCCTTGCTTGGAGACTGTCCAGAATCCTTTCTGCTGCACTGAGGGTGTAATGGTCAGTCTTCGCGAACGAAGAACCGGGGAAGGTCTTTCCACCTTCCAGCCTGCGCATTGGATTTTTTAGGTGAGACACAGTGTGCGCGGAACTGAGCCCACCCTTTAATCCTGAGGTTCATCTGCCGGGGCCAAGCAAGCTTGGACGGTGGCAGCGAGGTCCTCAGGACGTAGATGGATTGCCTTACAGGG